>NW_020949351.1:3503224-3532965 GCF_900497805.2 Vombatus ursinus | reverse complement strand
TCTATAGAGGGGAAAGAGAAGAGAGAGAAGGGAAGTCACATTTAGTAGATATGGCCTTGGTGAAGAACCAACAAAAGAGAAAAAGAAGAAGTAATCAGATTGGAAGGATGACCATGAGAAAGCTGAGAGAGAAAATTTAGATGGGATAGAGTATCTAGAAGAAGATGATTAATAGTGTCAAAGTTTACATATCACTAATGAAGCAGAATAAGGATTGAGAAAAAGTCATTAGATTTAAAAACTAAGAAAGAAAAGGTAGAATGTTTTGTTAAAGATAAATCTCTATGCACAAGGAATTCATTGACCAACTCTTTTTAATTATATATAAAAAAGAAGATAAGCAGGCAGCTAGGTGGAACAGTAAATAGAGCACTGGGCTTGGAATCAAGAAGACTCATCTTCATGAGTTCAAATCCTGCATCATGTATTACTAGCTATGTGACACTGGGTAAGTCACTTAACTGTTTGCTTTAGTCCCTCATCTGTAAAATGAGTTGAAGAAGAAAATGACAACTATTCCAGTATCTTTGCCAAGAAAACCCACAAAAAGTGGTCATAAACAGTCAGACATGAGTGCAATGACTGAACAACAACAACAAAAGAAGGTAAACATGGATAGGGAAAGTAGGACCAATAGAAAGAGCTGATATGTTCCCTTTAGAGTAGAGTTAGGATCTCTCAAAGTCAGAATGGTTTGAGGATGTCGTTGAATATTAAGGACAATAAAACAAAAATGGTTACTGGGATTTATACACATAATTATATATCTGGGTCATCATGCATATGTGTATATATATATGTGTATACACACATCTATATGTGTGTTTACACACACACACACACACACACACACACACACACTGGATGACCTCTCTACAAATATTAGTTATCTGAAGAGCTTATTTCAGAGCCTACAAATAATTGAAAAAGGACCATTTTGTGTTGAAAAATACTGTTATAAAGTATTAAAATTTTAATAAATTCTCAGTGTTGCCACTAAATGCATTGAATTTTCAAATTCATTTAACAGAGACAAAAAGTATTTATTTTATTGTTTTTTTAATTACAGGCATGTGTTTTTAAACTGACTTATTTTTGGTGAGAATTCTTGTTCCACTTTTTTTCTGATATTTGAACAAGTCCAACTTATCAACTCACTTATATTCTATTTACTCTACAATTCAGTCATTTGCTGTAAATAGGATTCAATATATAAAGTCATGTCATCATTTTAAAAGGACAGAATTTTTTGTGTTTAAGATGTCTGTCACATGAGAGTCATATTTACATTGTTACTTATGACATTGTTTTACTGTTATTTCTCCAAACTAAACAATTTTGTTCATTTTTTAAAGTAAAATCTATTTTTTTTAACTCAAGGAACTGAAGGAAGGGGCTCATCATTTCTCTTCTCTTGTTAAAACAAACAAACAAAAACCTCTCCCAATGTTTTTGGACAGTAAGTAATTTATGTATTATTGAAAACATTTTTGTTTGCAGTATGGCTTGGTAAACTCAGTGGAAACCTAGCCAAGTCTTTGAGGTTCATTGAATCTGGAAAGAATACTGCTTTGGCTCCCTCACTTCTGTTTTAATGAAAATATAATTCAAGCCTAATCCCTAGTAATTATCTCACTGTAATTTTTAAATAAAGCAATTCAGTTGCTAAATGTTTATTGTTTTCTTTTAAATGATAAGATGGAGAAATGGATTATTCCACATCTGCAAATGTTTCCTCCTAGAGAAAATTCCATGCAAGTTATATAGAACTGGTCCTTTTTTATTAATGTCAGCCTAACTGGAATTGTGGGCAAAGAGCCTGTAGCCTGGTGGAAGATTTTCTTAGATAATATGCATGTGCATTTATGATCCCACAATGTGCCTTTTAGGTGCATTTCAGCACCCCAAACTTGATAAACTGAGCAAGGCAGCATTCTTTTGCATAATTCTATGTTGTAAATTAAGTAATGTTGCTTTTCATGGCAAATTTTAATATGAATTTTGTAGAAAAAGTGAATTTGGACCAACTTTTGATTCTCTATTACTTTAAGAGACCAGTTTAGATCTATTAATTTCTGCAATTGGCACACCAAAGAAAGGCTAGTCAGTTTCATTACTGTTATAAGAACAAAGGTACAAAGTATTTTTCCTTCCCTCTGTTTCCTTCCCTATGCTTCACTTCTTTTGGATTTGTAGTTAGACATTACTTTCCATATTGAGGCAGCTTTGAGGTACAGTGGATAACACTATCCAAAGCACTTCGAGTTTGGAAGATCTGAATTCAAAGTATGCCTAATATACTAATTTGACATTGGGTAGGTCATTTAATCTCTCCCCAATTCAGTTTCCTTATCTATAAAATAAGAATAATATTACCTTACAAGGTTGTTTGAAGGATCAAATGTCATCATAATGTAAAGCACTGTAAATCTTGAAACACAAAATAGATGTTAGCTATTATTATCATCATCAAAGAAGAACCTAGCATTAGGCATTGAAAAAATGTCTAAAGAAAGGTAAAGGAACCAGAAGGAGCTCAGCTGGGTCAGAAGAAATAATGGAAACTTAATAAGAATTTCCTTAACAATCTCTGTTACTCCTCTTCTCACCCTCTTGGGATTATTAACTTTAAATTTTATTTTGAAACATCTATGTCTTTTTGAGCACTAGTACAATACAAGCTGCATGTTGTTACGTGCATAAGAAAATTGACTTGGAGGAGAGTGAAATCCTTGGTAAAATACATGGGTAGTATCATAGAAAGAACACACCGAGCTAAAGCTAAAGACCTGTCACTTAGAAGTAGGGAACTTGACTGATTTAGTTCCTTTCTTTGGTGTTTGAGGGTTTGATATGGTTGTTGTTTAGTCATGTCCAACTCCTTAGGACTCCATTTGGAGTTTTCTTGGCAAAGATACTAGAGTGGCTTGCTATTTATTTTGCTCCCGCTCATTTTATGGATGAGGAAACTGAGGCAAACAGGTTTAAATGACTTGGCCAGGGTCACACATCTAATAGATGTCTGAGGCCAAATTTGAACTCAAGAAGGGGAGTTTTCTTGACTCCAAACCCAGCAATCTATCCACTGTGCCAGCTACCTGCCCAATTTAAAGGGTTTGTTTAGTTATAAAATAAAGAAGCTAAAAAATACATTCTCTAAGGCCCTTTTCAATTCTAATATTCTATGGAGAGGCCTAGGAAGTGAATAAAAAGTTAAAAGAATCCTTTTTCTCGTCCCTCCTCATTTGAGGCATGTATCATTTCTCGTCAGAAAGAGAACAAGAGATTCGTTTTGGCCAGTTAGTGACTTGTGAGTGTACATCAGCTCTAGCTTAATAGCCTATCAACACAACAGTCTGCTTTTTACACCAGGTGATTAGCAAACAGAAACCAGTAGCAGAATGTATGTGCATGCTCCAGATTGGTGAGCAGGTCACTTCCATTAAATGTCATCATGCGTTTTTGGAAACAGACTGCCAAATCCATTTCACATGTGTTGGCAGAAGGAAGAGCACTTTGCCTATGCTCTCGATCTAGAACTCCATTGGCCAGCCTCGTAAGGAAACTTACCTTAATGTGGAGCATCAAATCAATGCTTTGCACAATGAATCTGAAAAATTCTTTCCAAGCTGTGTCACTGGGGAAATTTTTAAAAAAGTTAAATGAAGAGTTTCCTGTTATCTTGCCTCTGGTTTCCGTCCAAAGTCAACAATTACTACCTTGTAAGAAAGGACAATTTGATGAAAGACCAATCACATTCATCTGCACTTGAAAACATAATTTACTGTAAAGTAAAACACAACATGAAATATAATCAAGTAGTTTATTTAGATGAAGACAAATATTTACTAGGTTAAACCAAGTTGTAAAAGTAAAGGAAGACACAGAAGAATGATTAAGTTCAATAGGCAATGAATAAATGCTATTAGTGCAGATTTGCAAGAAAAAGTTTGTCAAGACATTTAACTAATTGTATGTATTATTATCACATATTATATATAAGATACATCAATATCTTATTTTTTATTTTTGTTGGCTTTTTAAAACATATTTTCTATTTGAAAAAATTTTCTTCTTTGTGTGTATGTGCTTTTATGTACATGTGCATAAGTGTGCATTTATATGCATGTATGTATATAAGTACATGTGTGTATATGTTTGGAGGAGAGCTCAAATAAGTATTAAATTTTGTTCAGGGTTAAGGGTAATATTTTGTCTTTTGCAAACACCTTTCTGTTTATGTTTTGGTACAAGCTATCTTTTTTAAAAAAAATGCTTCTATTAGGGAACAAAAATAACATTTACAGGATTTTCTAAAATTCTGTATTGCAACATAATATTTTCTTTAAGTTAGATATGTACATATTTCTATATATTATATACATCAGATGGAATGATGTATATTGTTATACCATTCTATGTACACCTCGTTTATAGGATCAAAGAAGGCCTTCATGGTCATCAAATCCAACCCTCTCATTTTACAATCTAGTAAAGTGAGACTGACAGAGCTTAAGGGACTTCCCAAGGGTCGCCCAGCTAAAGTTTGAGTCAGTATTGAATATTGATTATAATTATAATTTCAACATTCTACCCACTAAAACAAGAGGCCAGCTCAAAAATCATCCAGTACAGGTCAAGAGACAGATTGAAAGTTTGGTTTCTGAAAACAAACCTAACTAAATCATAGTGCTCATCTATGAAAATGTCAACCACAAGGCAATTAATTGTTTTTACCTCAGGAATTAATGAAAAATTGAGCTGTTTGTGGAAGAAATACCTAAAATGATGAACTCATAGATATTGTATTGTTTATGACATAATGAAATAAGTAGTGTGTTTGAAGATTCACCAGAAATTAGGATTTAGAGATAGGAAAGACCTTGAAGAAACAAAGATCCTGTTTACATGAAACATTTTGTCGAGGGTAAGCAACTAGTAAATACCAGAGCTTGGGTTTTAACCCAGGTCTTCTGACTAAAAATTGAATCCTCTTTATGTGTATATTCATGTAAGAAATAACAATTAAGATTAACAAAACACAATACACAATGTAAGGTTTGTGAAATATGTTTCTCACAAACTCCAATCATCGAGATAAAGGCATAGATTTTGAGCTGAAACTGTTCTTAGATGGCATGTATTCTACCTCCCACATGTTAAAGATGATGAAATCAAGTCCCAGAGGATTTAAGTGAATTTTCAAAGTTCAAATGGTGATTTAGATTCCTGTTTCCTTAATGTAAATTGAATGCCCTTTATACTGCAAGATGATGTTTCCCATGTATGATTTTTAACATAATCTACATGCATTTATGACATAATGAGGAATTTTTAGCAGGTGCTTTGCTGTCTAAACTTTCCAAAGACTTGTCAACAAACTCCTGAGTGATAGACAGCAGAGGGAATAGGAAAGTATTTAGTTTATGGATTTATTTGGGATTATATTTAAAAATAAAAGCAAAAAGAAATTATAGTTAAGGAATGGAGTCTATCCTCAGAACCAGAGTTAAAAGATCTACAAAGGAATCAAATCTCTAGCTTTCTTAATATTTAGTTGACAGGGGATTCTATTTTAAAATAGTCCTCATGAAGCCTTAGTATGCCAGTGTCTAGATGTTTCCATAGAATTGAAAGATAAATGCACTTTTACAGAATATGTCACTAAGCCCCATTGTTCCTACTTTAACAATATCCTCAGATTTATTACTGTCCCATCATTCTCACTGCTACCACTTCCATTAAGGCCCTCATCACCCCACTCTTAAATTACTACACCAACTCCCTAACTGGTCACATTGGCTCTAGGCTCTCTCCCACTCAATCTATTCTGCACAGGGCTGCCAAACAAATCTCCCCAGCATGCCACTTTCATGAAGTCACTCCTTTCATCATGAAATTCCATTAAATATCACCTGTCCAACTTTGTTTCCCACTAGGGGTCTCTACTCCAATCTGTTCAGTATCAACACTAGTCCTTGTGCACACCATGCTGGCTCACATTTAAGTCCACTTGTTGAGCACAGCTGCCAGTTGCTATCTATGAGATGCCTTCTCTGTCCTCTCCATCAATCTGTGTCTTCTCCTTCCTCGTTATATCTTTTTCACTTTTCCACATATGTTCTGTAGAGTCTAATAGGATAAAAGCTCCCCGGATGTCAATGGCTGCTTTCATGTTGTTTACATATTACCGGCACCTGTGCCTTGTGCACAGTAGAAAGTAGGCACTTAATTTTTTAAATTAATTAAATACTTGCTGTTTCCTTTGCCTCAGATCCCCTGTCCCCTTTTACTCACTTATCCAAATCCTGTCTCACCTTCCATGCTCAAAGTTCAGTTTTCTTCACAAAACTTTCCTCAGTAATTCCATACCTTATTTCTCTCTCCTTTTCCTGATCTCTGCTGGCATTAACAAGCATTATTATAGATGATATTGATTTTGGTTAATGCCTGGTTATATTTTTCTTATACTTTATCTAGCTGTAGGAGCTATGTTTAACCCTACTTTTATTCACCTGTATGTTCTAATGCTAGGCCCAAATAAGCAATCAATATGAAATGAATTGAATATATTTAAACTGAAATTCTAGAGGGATTTGTAGTTTTTATTTAATAATATGAGAACACTATACAACTAGCAACTAAAAAGTAAGCTCAGATGTATATAGAGTCAACATAAATAAAAATGGAGTAAAATGAAAATAGGTAGAAATTCTTTAAAGGATTATTAGAATTTAAATGCATTTTAATAAAACAGGCAGATGAAAGTCTTCAAATTTGTAGACTTTTGTAACTGACCAACTTGGGAATTATATAGAAGGTCAACAGAGCTATTTCATGATATCAGAGTTGTTAGAGTGAGGTCACATGAGCACCTACATGAAACATTTTCTACGTCATAAGAATAGAAATAATTATTGTATTGAGCATTTCAAATCCACTAGAGTACTATCAATGTTTTGATTTTAAAAAGTACATAAGCAAAGGAAATACTTATTTATAAAGTAGCCCTTGGCACAGATACCTCTAAAAAGTCATGTCTTACCAATTAAAACCTGGTGATTGGTTATGGAAAAATCACAATTCTCTAGATCAAATATAGGTGAGTTTATAAATAATTAATAACGATAACTGGCATTTATGTAACACCTACTATGTTCTAGAAACTGTGCTCAGTGCTTTACAAATACCTTATTTTATTCTTATGAAAACTCTAAGAAGCAGGTGCTATTATCAACTCCATTTTACAATGAGGAAACTGAGACAAACAGAAATTAAGTGATTCACCAAAGGTCACACGCTATCTGAAACAACATTCAAACTCAAGTCTTCCTGACTTTAGGCCCAGTGCTCCATCCACTGCATCAATCAATCAATAAACTTTATTGCACCTACTATGTAACAAACACTCCACTAAGTTCTGGGATTACAAAAAGAGGCAAAAGATTTTCCCTACCCTCAAGGAGCTTGCAATCTAGTGCACCATCTAGGTGCCTCCTTAAACTTGGAAATGTTAGTTTTCTCGATATATAAGCTAAGAATTTTTCATGAAGTGGTTTTCAATTTTGAAAGTGTAACACGTTTCCTGATTTTTTTTGGAGGGGTGGGCAAATAGCTAAATATTCCTCTCCCTAAACATAAAGGAGAACATTTCTTCTCATAAGAATGCTATGATTTCTCCTTATGGTATGCTTTTATTTAGTCTTGAGTAATTTCATAAGCAGTGTTTATGAAATCTATTTTATTTCTGTGTGGCTACAACCTGATTTTTAGTCATAGTTTCCCTCTTTCCTCCATATAAAAGGGGAGAGAGAGAAAGACAGAGAGAGAGAGAGAGAGAGAGAGAGAGAGAGAGGCAGACAGACAGATAGACACAAGGACAGAGAGAAAGGCAAAGAGAAACCAAGAGAGATAGACAGGCAGGGCAATAAATATTTATGAAGCTCTTACTATGTGCAAATCACTGTGCTAAATGTTGGGGATACAAAAAGAGGCAAAAGCTAACTAATCTCAAGGACGTCTCTGTCTAATAGGGGAGAAAATAAGAAAACAAATGTGTACAATCAAGTTATATACAGGAAAGATAGGAAATAACTAAAAGAGGGAAGGCTATTAGAATTTAGAGAGATTAGAAAAGGCTTCCTGTAGAAGAGATTTTAGATGGGACTTGAAGGAAGCCTAGGAAACCAGCAGGCTTAAATAAAGAGAAAGAGCATTCCAGACCTGGAGAGTATAAAGAGAAAATTCTCAGAGTTAACAGGTGGAATGTATTGTTTGAGGAGCAGCCAGTAGGCCAGTGTCAGTGGATCAAACAGTAAGTGGCATAGGGCAAGGTGTAAGAATACCGGAAATGTAGTGAGCAGGCTAGGTTATAAAGTGTTTTAAATGCCACATAGAAGATTTTATATTTGATCCTTGAGGTGATAAAGAGCTGTTGGAGTTTATTGAATAGAGGATGAAATGGTTGAATCTGTGCTTTAGGAAAATTACATTAGTGGCTGAATAGAGGATAAGCAATAGAGAAAAGATACTTGAGTCAGACAGACCCACCAGCAAGCAATTACAACAGTCCAGGCCTACATTAGAATGGTGGCAGTCTCAGAAGAGAGAAGTGGGAACATTCCAGATAGGTTGAAAAGGTGAAAAGAACAAATCATTGAAGGAGAATAGATACAAAGACAGAGAGACAGAGACAGAGAAAGAAATGACTGGATATTTTAGACAATGGAGGATTTTTTAACATCTCATCTAAATATGCCTATAACTTTGTTGATATCAGGTAAAAAACAAAATTAGAGAGGCTTAGTTGTTCACCACTATAAGTCAAACTGGATTTTGCTCCAAATGATACCTTCTGTATAATAGTAGTGATCATGCCGACTCCCTATAGACTCATGTGGGTACAGATTTTTTCTCCTGGCTGTGTAGATGTATACTATTTGTGAGTGAATATGTGCATGTTTATATTTCCTCCTCATCAGCTAGAATACCCCAAGGAATAGCTGCTAGCAGATTCAGGATTACTAAATAAATGATTTGGGAGGTAAAAGTTAAAATCCATTTGAATTTTGTAGAAGGATGATCCTCTTCTTGGAAGACTGCCCTGGAAAATCTGCAAATGTTGAGATAACAACTAAGAAAATATAAACATGGGCAATTATTATATGGTTTCCCTCTTGTTTTGTGTGATAACTGGTATTGTGGACAAATTTTACTTTTTGTTACCTGGAACTAAGTGAACTAAAGCAATTGTAATTTTTATTCCAAAAATGGATTGGGGAAATAGAATTAGTGAATAAACTTAGAAGTGTACATTTAGATCACAAGGGTTTATTAATTTTTTGGTTATTGTTGTTAAATCATGTATCCAGAAAATAACAGGGATTATTAATAAACCCCAAGTGAGCTGGTTCAGTTTTGCAGAAGGTGGCCAAATTATTCAACAATTTATATACAAATGGCCTTTGTCTCTCTAATACATTCAATAATTTATGATAATACCTATGCCATTAGGGGTCTGTTAATAGTTGATTACAGGAATCTGAACATATCCCTTGCTTGTTCAAGGCATACTAATGCATCTAGGTCTGAGTTCATTTCAAATCAATTGCCTTCTTCTCAATGTTTAATTTACAAAGCTGTCACTAAGCATTACAATGGCACCCTAGCTTTATGAAAAGATAGAAGGTTTTCATTCATTCTTATGTGAGGCAAGATTATGAACAAGGAAAATGAAGTAGAGTTCTCGATACCCATTTGGCAACCCATAAGCAACAGGCTTCATTTATAGATAATGAGTGGGTAAATGTAAAACCAAGCAAAGCATAGGATACAAGCAATGGCTACAGAAACAGCACAGATGGATTAAACAGGTGGTGTGGGCACAGGAGGAGTAGATGATGGATGGAATACTGATAGTGGAAAAATATGACCAGATTCAATAAAAGTCAGATGAATTTCAGCCCCAGCTACTAAATTTTGGAGAGTAGTGTCACAATCCCATCTGGGGCACTTATGGTTGATATAGGAGAGTTGCCAACATCTTCAACCAATACAACATACACATCTGATGAAACAAATGGGTTGGAATAAACTAGTTGAAGATTGATAAGGGATTATTGGATTTTACCCCTGGATGTGACATGGAAAGTCAGTTTGCTGGGTGAGGATTTAAGATAAGATGTAATGATAATATTGTATAATAAAGAAAAACCACAAAGGAGAAATAGCCATTTTCTCTAATTTAATTGGCAGTGATAAATAATGTCACTTCAGTTCTTGACTAATTTTTTTTAGAAATACAAAATATTAATAGTAGAAATCTGTCAATGTAAGACTGCATTCAAAACAATGGACAGCTTTTATATCTTGTTGGATACCAGTTATTATGAAATAATCTTAGATCTCAAAAACATTTGAATTGAGTCACATTTAAATGTGAAAACATAAGTGTTTTTAATTTGAATTGGACAGACTGTTTTGGTTTAGGAAAATATACTTGAATTATTTTCTGCTTGTTAAGATTAATCAAGATTAAAAGAAATAAGTAACTAGGTGTCAAGCCAACAGGCATTTGTTAAGTGTCTATTATATGCCACCACTGTAGTGAGCACTGAGGTTATAAAAAAAAGTAAAACCATCCTTGTCCTCCATGAGCTCAAAGTCTAATTGATCATGACTCTTTTGTTATTCTTTACTCAGAATTATCGTGAAAATGTTTTTCATTCTTAAAAAAATAAGCAATTGTCTTATCGAATACTCACTATTCACAATTTTTCTTTGCAAATTTCAGTAAGAAAATCAACTCCTCCTCTCTTTATACCTTTCTTAAGCCTTCTTATAACTCATTCTTTCAAATAAAACATTGAAATTTCTTAATTGAGCTGTTTAAACTAAGTAACACATTGTTTTCCATATTACAATGGATAGATTTTCAAAAAAATCCTAAATTTAAAAAAAAATCAGCACAACTCACTCCATCCTTGAATTTCAACTCAGAATTTGAACTTTATTGGATAATTTCTCTCATAATGAACCCTTCCAATTTCCCTGTATATCTAGAAGACTGATTCAAGCCATTCTTTCTTATTCCACATACATGCACACTCAAGTTTTCAGCTGCTGGCCATTTGCTGGAACAAGTTTGAGCTTGCATACCAGGATAGATTTGCATCCAATTCATAACAAATTCCCCTACAGCTAGCTCAGATATGAATCTGGCCAACCATTAATCTTGTAAGGCCAATGAATCTATACAAGTGTTCTTTTCTCCTTCAAGCACATACATAAAGTGCCAACAAAAATTTGATGCATTGGCCTGATGTGAAAAGGTACAAAACTTAGATTGATTTCCATATCCCATGTTGTGTTTCCATGTCAATAGTTAAAAATATGAATGTTACTTGCAAATATAATAAAACTAATTTATTTGGTAATGATATGTCAAAATATTTGAATATTAAGGAAGTAAAAGGGTAGGGAATCAAAAATAGAAATGCATCCTATGAGTTCTAATCTCTGAATTTTTACCTTTGATAGATCATATAATATGTTAGAACCATAGCTTTTCTGTCTTCAAAAAGTATATAGTGTTCTCAATACTTGTGTCCCATGTAGAGACAAGGTATTTATTTTAGGAAGTCATAAAGAAAAGTCAACAATATTCCATGAAATAAAGAATCTTTATTCTTTTTAAAATTTTTTTTATTAATTTATTTTGATTTATCAACAGTCATTTCCATATGCTTTTGAATTTAAAAATTTTCTCCCCCTTCCTCCCCACCAACCTCCCCAAAGCAGCAGGCAACCTGATATAGGCTATACATATACATTCCTAATAAACATATTTTCATATTAGTGATGTTGTAAGTAAAAATTAGAACCAATACAAGGAACCACCAGAAAGAGGAAACAAAACTCATCAGAAGAGAAAAAAATAGCGATTCAAATTCCATAGTTCTTTCTTTGAGTGTGGATAGCATTTTCCATCACAAGGCCTCTAGAGATGTCTTAGATCCTTGTATTGCTGGGAAGGGCTAAGTTTATCAATATTAGTCATCGCACAACATGGCTGTTATTATGTTCAACATTCTCTTGGTTCTGCTAACTTCACTCAGTATCGCACCATACAAGTCTTTCCAGATTTTTCTGAAGTAAGCCTCTTCATCATTTCTTATAACACAATAGTATTCCATTACATTCATATACCACAATTTGCTCAGCCATTCCCTAATTGATGGGCATCCTCTCAATTTCCAGTTCTTTGCCACAACAAAAAGAACTGCTATGAATATTTTTGTACATATGGATCCTTTTCCCATTTGTATGATCTATTTGGGATATAGCCCTAGAAGTGCTATTGCTGGGTCAAAGGGTATGCACATTTTTATAGCCTTTTGGGCAAAGTTCCACATTGCTCTCCAAAAAAGTTTGATCATTTCACAACTCCACCAACAATGCATTAGTGTTCCAATTTTCCCACATCATCTCCAACATTTATCATTTTCCTGTTTTTTTCATGGTGGCCAATCTGATAGGTGTGAGGTGGTACCTCAGAGTTGTTTTGATTTGCATTTCTTTAATCAATAGTGATTTAGAGCATTTTTTCATATGACTATAGATGGCTTTAATTTCTTCATCTGAGAACTGCCTGTTCATATCCTTTGATCATTTATCAATTGGGGAATGACTTGTATTCTTATAGATTTGACTTAATACTCTAAATATTTTAGAAATGAGGCCCTTATCAGAGAGACTGATTGTAAAACTTCTTTCCCAATTTTCTACTTTCCTTCTAATCTTAGTTGAATTGACTTTGTGCAAAAACTTTTCAATTTAATTAATGAAATTTATCCATTTTGCTTTTCGTAATGTTCTCTATCTCCTGTTTGGTCATGAATTCTTCTGTTCTCCATAGATATGACAGGTAAACTATTGCTTGCTCTCCCAGTTTGCTTATAGTATCAGCCTTTATATCTAAATCATGAACCCATTTTGACTTTATTTTGGTGTATGGTGTGAGATTTTGATCTATGCCTAGTTTCTGCCATAGTCTTTTCCAGTTTTCCCAGCAGTTTCTTTTATTTTTCCAAAGAGTGGTTTCTTATCCCAGAAACTGGTGTCTTTGGGTTTATCAAATAATAGATTACTATAATCATTGACTCCTGTGTCTTGCATATTTAACTTATTCCACTGATCCACCACTGTATTTCTTAGCGAGTACCAAGTAGTTTTGATGATTGCTGCTTTATAATGCAATTTAAGATCTGGAAGAGCTAGGCCACCTTCCCCTGCATTTCTTTTCATTAGTTCCCTTGATATTCTGGACCTTTTTTTTCTTCCAAATGAATCTTGTTATTATTTTTTCTAACTATAAAATAATTTTTGATAGTTCGATTGGTTTGGCACCGAATAAGCAAATTAGCTTAGGTAGAATTGTCATTTTTATTACATTAGCTTGGTCTACCCATAAGCACTAATGTTTTCCAATTATTTAGATCTGACTTTATTTGTATGAAGAGTGTTTTATAATTGTGTTCATAGAGTTCCTGTATTTGTTTTGGGAGATAGAATCTTAGATATTTTATAATGTCTACAGTAAGTTTAAATGGAATTTCTCTTTCTATCTCTTTCTGTTGGGCTTTGTTGGTAATATATAGAAATGATGATGATTTATGTGGGTGTATCTTACAGCCTACAACTTTGATAAAGTTCTTTATTATTTCAAGTAGTTTTTTACTTGATTCTCTGGGATTCTCTAAGTATAACATCATGTCATCTGCAAAGAGTGATAGCTTTGTTTCTTCTTTGCCTGTTCTAATGCCTTCAATGTCTTATTCTTCTCTTATTGCTAAAGTTAACATTTCCAGTACGATGTTAAATAACAGGGGTGATAATGGACATCCTTGTTTCATCCCTGATTTTATTGGAAATTCTTCTAGCTTGTCCCCATTACATATTATGCTTGCTGAAGGTTTTAGATAGATGCTATTTATTATTTTAAGAAAGACTGCATTCATACCCATGCTCACTAGTGTTTTTAATAGGAATGGGTGTTGTATTTTGTCAAAAGCTTTTTCTGCATCTATTGAGATGATCATGTGGTTTCTGTTAGTTTTGATGTTGATATGATGGATTATACTGATAGTTTTCCTCATATTGAACCAGCCCTGCATTCCTGGTATAAATCCTACCTGGTCATAATGTATTATTCCTATGATAAGTTGCTGTAATCTATTTGCTAATATTTTGTTTAAAATTTTTGCATCTATATTCATCAGAGAAATTGGTCTATAATTTTCTTTCTCTGTTTTGACTCTTCCTGGTTTAGATATCAGCACCATATTTGTATCATAAAAAGAATTTGGTAAGATTCCTTCTTTACCTATTTTACCAAATAGTTTATATAGTATTGGAATTAATTGTTCTTTAAATGTTTGACAGAATTTGCATGTAAATCCATCTGGCCCTGGAGATTTTTTCCTAGGGAGTTCATCAATGACTTGTTCACTTTCTTTTCCTGAGATGGGGTTATTTAAGTATTTTACTTCCTTTTCTGTTAATCTGGTCAATTTATATTTTTGTAAATATATATCCATTTCACTAAGATTGTCAAATCTGTTGGCATATAGTTGGCCAAAATAGTTCTTAATTTTTGTTTTAATTTCCTCGTCCTTGGTGGTAGCTTCACCCTTTTCATTCTTGATATTAGTAATTTGGTTTTCTTCTTTCTTTTTTTTAAATCGAATTAACCAAAGGCTTATCTATTTTATTGGGTTTTTTTTTTCATAAAACCAGCTCTTAGTTTTATTTATTAGTTCAATAGTTTTCTTAATTTCAATTTTCTTAATTTTTCCTTTGGTTTTCAATATTTCTAATTTGGTGTTTATTTGAGGGTTTTTAATTTGTTCTTTTTCCAGTGTTTGTAGTTGTATGAACAATTCATTGATCTCCTCTTTTTCTATTTTATGTATTTAAGCATTTAGAGATATAAAACTTCCACTAAAAACTGTTTTCGCTGCATCCCATAAGTTTTGGTATGGTATGTTGTCTCATTATTGTCATTTTCTTGAATGAAACTATTGATTATTTCTATGATTTGTTTTTTGACCTAATCATTTTTTAGGATTAGATTATTTAGTTTCCAATTATTTTTTAGTCTATCTTTCCATGACCCTTTATTACATATAATTTTTATTGCATCATGATCTGAAAAGGATGCATTTAATATTTCTGCCTTTCTGCATTGGATTGTGAGGTTTTTATGCCCTAGTACATGGTCAATTTTTGTGTATGTGCCATGTACCACCAAGAAAAAACTATATTCCTTTCTATCCCCATTCAGTTTTCTCCATAGGTCTATCATACTTAACTTATCTAATATTCTACTTACCTGCTTAACTTCTTTCTTGTTTATTTTGTGGTTAGATTTATCTAGTTCAGAGAGCGGGAGGTTGAGGTTCCCCACTAGTATAGTTTTGCTGTCTATTTCTTCCTATAACTCTCTGAACTTCTCCTCTAAGAATTTGGATGTATACCATTTGGTGCATGTATGTTTAGTAATGATATAACCTCACTGTCTATGGTGCCTTTTAGCAGGATGTGGTTTCCTTCCTTATATCTTCTGATAAGACCTATTTTAGCTTTTGCTTTGTCTGAGATCAGAATTGCTACCCCTGCTTTTTTACTTCAGCTGAATCATACTGTATTCTGCTCCAGCCTTTTACCTTTACCCTGTGTGTCACTCTTTTTCAAATTTGTTTCCTGTAAACAACATATTGTAGGATTATGGTTTTTAATCCATTCTGCTATCTGCTTCCATTTTATGGGAGACTTCATCCCATTCACATTTACAGTTATGGTTACTATCTGTGTCTTTTTCTCTATCATTTTCCCCTCTGTTTATGCTTTTCTTTTTCATTTCTCCTACAGGCCCCTTCACTAGTGTTTTCCTTTTGATCACCACCTCCTTTAGTCCCTCCTCCCTTCTATTACCCCTTTCCCTTTTCTTCCCCTTTACCTTTACTGCTTCTTCCCTCCCTTCTATTCCCCCTCCCTTTTTTTTCCCCTTTTCCCTCCTACTGCTTATAGGACAAGTTAGATTTCTGTACCTAACTGATTATGTTATTCCCCTCTTAAGTCAAATCTGATGAGAGTAAGGTTCAAACAATGTTCATCCCCCTCCCTTCTTTCCCTCTGCTGTAATAGGTGTTTGTGTCTTTTCCTGTAATGTAATTTACCCTTGTTTGCCTCTTCCTTTCTCAGTACATTGTCTTAGATCAGACTAATCCACTTACTTGGATCCATTTAACCCACTTGATTAGATTTCTTTTTAATCATTACATCAAAGTCAACTTATATCCACCCCCTTTATGTGTACTCCTTTAACATGGTGTAATAACAATACAGTTCTCAAGAGCTGCAAGTGTCATCTTCCTTTGTAGGGATGTAAACAGTTTCCCTTTATTAATAATATGCTGTATCTTTCTGTTCCATTTACCTTTTTGTGTCTCTACTGAGTATTGTATTTGATGATCAAATTTTCTGTTGAGCTCTGGTCTTTTTATCAGGAATGTTTGGAAGTCCCCTATTTTGTTGAATATCCATCTCCTCCCCTGAAAGATCATACACATTTTTGCTGGGTAATTGATCCTTGGCTGCAATCCAAGCTCCTTTGCCTTACAGAATATCATGTTCCATGCCCTATGGTCTTTTATTATAGAAGCTGCAAGGTCCTGTGTAATCCTGACTGTGGTTCCATGATATTTAAATTGTTTCCTTTTGGCAGCTTGCAGTATTTTCTCTTTGACCTCACAATTTTGGAATTTGACTATTATATTCCTTGGCATTTTCAATTTGGGATCTTTTTCAGGAGGTGAGCAGTGGATTTTTTCTATGGCTATTTTACTTTCTGGTTCTAGGACTTCAGGGCAGTTTTCCTTTATGATTTCCTGAAAGATACTGTCCAGGCTCTTTTTTTCATTGTGATTTTCAGGTAGACCAATAATTTTTAAATTGTCTTTCCTGGATCAATTTTCCAGGTCACTTGTTTTACCAATGAAGTATTTTATGTTTTCATCTATTATTTCCATTTTTTTGTTTCTATTTGACTGATTCTTGCTCTCTCGTAAAGTCATTAGTTTCCATTTGTCTGATTCTAATTTTTAACAATTTATTTTCTTCTATTACATTTTGTACTTACTTCCCCAACTGGCCAATTGAATTTTTAAGGGATTTGTTCTCTTCAGTGTCCTTTTTTTCCAGTTGGCCAATTGTGTTTTTTGGGACTTGTTTTCTTCAGTGTACTTTTTTTTTTCCAATTGGCCAATTGTATTTTTTAAGGACTCTTCTACCTCTCTCATTTGACTTTTAAAATCCTTCTTGAGGTCTTCTAAGAAGGCTTTTTGGGTTTCAGACCAGTTCATATTCCCTTTTGAGGCGCCAGATGTCTGTTTGTTGACAGTGTTGTCCTCTTCAGAATTTCTGTCTTGATCTTCACTCTTCTTATAATATGAATCAATGGTACGTTTCTTTTTACTCATGGTGTTTGAAGATTGGCCTTTAAAGAGATTGAACTCTCCTGCTAGGGAGCAGAGGGCACTGACTCAAGCTTCTTGTGTTAGGAGCCTAGGTCTTGGTCACTGACTTTGTGTGCTGAGGCCTCAGATGCTGGCAATTAGAGGCTGTAGGATTCTGGCAGCTTACCTGGTATTGTACTGGAATCAGCAAGGCTGGACTTTTTGGGCCATTCTAGGTTGCCTGCTTTTCCTTTCCTTTAGCTTTCTTCAGCTCCTTTTAGATGAATGTTGCAGGGTTTTATCTGCCTGGGACCCTTTGTAGTGCTGCTTCCCTTAGTTTTACTGAGGCACTGGGAGAATCCTTTACTGTAGATTGCCAAGGCACCTGGTAGTTTTCTGATCTGGTTTCCACTGGTTCCCCCACCCTCACTGAGGCACTCAGAGGTCCAGGTGTGGGTGGTTACCTGCTCCAACATTTGGGCTTCAGGATCTCCTCCTAGTTGGCAGTTGTAGGCTGTACAGTTCTGACAGCTTACCTGGTGTTGGGCTAGAATCAGCAAGGCTGGAACTTTCAGGCAACTCTAGGTTGCTTTCTTCAGCTCCTTTCAGATGAATGTTGTAGGGTGTTTATCCACCAGGAGCCCTTTGTAGTGATGCTTCCCTTATATTTGCTGAGGCACTGGGAGACCCATTTGTTGTAGAATGCTGAGGCATCAAGATGGCTTCCTGGTTTGCTAAAGTGGGGCTTTAGCTGACTGGGGCACATCTCGTTCCATACTACTTCCCTTCCCCTAGGGCAAGAAAGGTCTTTCCCGTTAATCCCTCAAGCTACCTGCGCTACTCTACTGCTGCTCTCTGTCTTTCTTCTGGTTCAGCTGTTCAGGGTTTTTCCTGGGGTGATATTTTCTAGGCTTTCAGAGGTTGATAGGGGAGGGTGAGAGCAACTACATTTTACTCCTCCATCTTGGCTCCCAGAAGTGGAAACTAGAATCTTCATTCTTACAGTAAAATATGGAACAAATGTTAATTTTCCTTCTGTCTGACCTTTGCAGATTCCTTCTCCATTAGTTAAGTGGGGCAATTCATGTACACACACACACACACAAACACACATATATATATATATATACACATATGCATATTCCCATATCTGTATACACATATCTATATATTTAATATGTAAAATGCAATGTAAATTTAAATAATACACATTTATGTATATGCATACATGCACATATACACATGTCCACATATATATACTATATGTATATATAATATATACTAAGTGTATATAACACATATATTCAGAAATAACTATTACAACTTGCATTTACATAGCACTTGAAACAAAACACTGTACATTTTCCATATCATTTTAAACATATGTATGTATGTACATGTATGTATATAAATACATGCATATACATGTGTATGCATAACATCTTTACAATTCTAATTTTGCAATCTAGTTCCTTTTTCTCCCCCTCCTTCTTCTGTTCAACCCTGGGTCTAACTCATTGTACCTCCATACTCACTGATGCAGATAGTATAATATTAGTATTGGCTTAAGAAAAATCTAATTAGGAAGATACACCTGCTAAAGATAATTTCAACTGAATGACTTAAGGACTTGTTGTTGTGGTTGTGATTGTTGTTGTTGTTATTAACTTGATCCATAAGAATTTCATCCAGCAATTCAATGAGTATATAATTAGTGCTAGATGTTGTGAGAGATACAATTCCCACCCTAGTAGAACTTTCTGGGTAGATAAAACATGTAACGTGAGGAAATACAGAGTAAAATATAATAAGCTCAACTGATGTTTGCTTCCTAGCCCTTATATCTGGGGCTTCCCCTGATATGTTCCTATTTGACTCCTAATTCAATGCTTATCTCAGGCTTTGGGTCTAATAGGATTCATATGCAGGGGACAGAAACAAAACAAAAGAACCATGAGTTGAATGGCTCAGTTTCAAGTTAATCTTAATTCTGATCCTTCATTCTAGGTCTCATTAATAGAAGCTTACATTGTCTATTATACCCAAATCTGTGTCCTACTACCCAAGGTCCAAAAACTGTATCACTGCCCTAGAATCCTGGTTCTCTTGGTCTGCTTTTCAATGCTAGACTTTTTAGGCTCTCTAGACCAAAGCACAGAACAAGTATTGTTTTCCAATCATTTTTGTCAGTTTATCCTAATACATGTTTGGCATCTGTGTTGGTCTCCACATTTTTGCCCCTTATATTACCTCTTTCTACCAGTGGAACACCATTACTCAAGTTTGATTCAATCATCTATTACTTTCTTCTAACTCCTCAGCTGTAACTCCTCTTTCAAACTTTGGCTCTTATGACCTTGTTCAACTCATGACTCAAACCTTCCAAAATTTGTTTCTTGCCCTGTATAATAGCCAACAATTTTATTTTGGATTTGTTTTATCTATGACCAAACTCTGATACTGAATAAAACCAATTATTGGATTACATAAGAGGTACTAATAAAGTGCTTATCAATTATAGTCAAGGAGAGAGGTCACTTCTAACTGTGTGATGAGAGAATGTTTCTATTACACAAGAAGCACTTGAGCCCACTGTAACAAAGAAAAGCAGTTAAATGTAAAAATGTTGTGAAGTTACTTCATCTGTAAGGATATACAAACTCCTGCTCTAAAAATTATAAGTAGGTTTTTGTACTAACAGAAATGAAAGAGCTTTACTAGTAGAAGAAATTCATGAGTTGAGCTTCAGAGATGGGAAGGAGTAAAACATGTTGGCTAAGAAATATGCAGTTGCAGCTCAGTTAGGATGTAGCTTATATGTAAAGGAATAATGGATATTTAGAAATGTAGTTTAGGGATAAACATTGAGCATTTTTGTACTTATAAATGACATGGACAGAATTATTCATTATTAAACTGTTTGGTAGCTGTATTCATAATGAATTTCAAGATAAGCTATAGAAACCAGAGAAAATGTTACATAGTTCAGGTGAGAGGTAATATGAATCAAGCATTGACCTCTCTTCTGACATCTAGTCTCACATCTACAACTACCCATTAGGCATTTTAAACTAGATTTTCCATAGATAAATTAAACTCAACATGTTCAAAATTAAACACAGTATCTCTCCCTCAAAACACTCCCTTTTACCTAATTTCCACATTACTTTAAAGAGCACAACTATCCTCTTGTATCCTAAAGGTTTTCAATCTAGGTGTAATACTTGACTCCTTCTCTTTATTTAACCTTCCATATCAGTAACTTAGTCAATGAGTATTTATTAAGTACCTAATATCACTGTGCTAAACATTGGAGACACAAAGAAAGAGAAAAGACAGATCCTGCTCTTCAAGAGTTTGCATTATAATGGTGGAGACAACAAATGAACAACAATGTACAAGTAATCTATATATAGATCATAGGAAATATTTTTTTTAAAGGAAGACTAGAATTAAGAAAGATCAGGAAAGATTTTCTGTAGAAAGTGAAATTTTATCTGGGAGTTGAAGAAAGCCAGAAAAACCAGGAGGTAGAGATGAAAAAGGACAGTATTTCAAACATGACAGAAAGCCAGTGAAAATGGCCAAAGTTGGAAGGTGGGGTGACTTGTTCATAAATAGGAACAGTTTGGACACCAGTCTCATTGGACTGCTGAGTACAGAAGGCCTGGGAGGGATGGTGCAAAGTATAAGAAAATTGGAGGGCTGGTGCTGATTTATGAAGGGCTTTGAAAGTCAATCAGAGGATTTAGATTTTGATTCTGGCTAAGATAAGAAGTCTTTGTAGTTTATTAAGTAAAAGGAGGTGATATGGTAGGATCTGTACTTTAAAAATGGCTTTGATTGCTGAATGAAGGATGTACTGGAGTTACAAGAAATTTATGACAGTCAAACCAATCACCAAGCTGTTGCAATATTTCAGGAGTGAAGAGATGAGGTCCTATCCCAGTGGGGCTTTAGTATCAGGAAAGAAGAGAGCATATTTCAGAGATGCTGCAAAGGTGAAAGCTAAAGGGCTTGGCAATGGATTGGATATGTAGCTGAGAAATCAAAGATGACAATTAGATTGCAAGCCTGAGGCACAAGGAGCATAGTGATGCTCTTGACAGAAATAGGGAAGTTTGGAATGAGGAAGGGTCTTTGAGAAAAGATAATGAATTATGTTTTGAACATGTTAAGTTAAAAATGTCTATAGCATATCAAGTTTGAGATATCTAATAAATAGTTATAGATGTGCACCTGGATGTCTAAAGAGAGGTTAGGGCTCAATGAGTAAATTTCAAATCTTCAACATACAAATAATAATTGAAAGGTGATGAGATCACCAAGTAAAGTAGTAGAGAGGGAGAAGAGAAGAAGATGCATGACAGAGCCCAGTGGGACATATTAGTTAGTTAAACAAAGATCCATCAAAGGAGATCAAGAAGAAGAAACCAGATATGTAGGGGGAAAACTAACAGAGAACAATGTCTTGAAAACTAGAGAGAAGAGAATTTCCAGAAGAAAGTGACTAACAGTTTCAAAGGATGTGGAGACATCAAGAAGGATGAGAAATGAGAAAAGACCATTGGATTTGACAACTGAGACATCTTTGGTAACTTTGGATAGAGTGGTTTCAATTGAATGATGAGATTGGAAGACAGATTGTAGAGTTCAGAAGAGAGTGAAAGAAGAAGATGTACAGAGGATGTAACCATAAAGCATAAAAGACATATAAGACAATAATGAGAAAGGAAAGATCAAATTATATTTACTTATCCATTCATTCATTTATCTATCTATCATCTATTTGTTTTTGATAATGGAGGTGACATGGGTTTGTTTGTAGATGGTAGGGAAACAGTCAGCAGATAGAAAGAGATTGAATGTAAGTAAGAGAGCAGGAATGATAGAGGAGGCAACCTGCTATAGGAGACTTGTAAAGATAGAGAGATTTGCCTTGGGAAGAAGAAGAGCAACTTTTTTGTGTGAGAGAGGAGTAAATGAGGAGAAAGTGGCAGAAGGCACCTGAGCTATATATCATCAGGAGGAATGAAAAGGGAGCTCTAGAAAAAATGGCCTTAAATTTTTTTCAGTGAAATAGAGGAGAGGCAGAGACACATGAGGTTTGAGAAGGGGTAAAAAGATTTGGAAGAAACATTGGGAAGAGTTGAATAGTAAGTTAATTTGAGAGGTGTAGAAGGATTGCCCAGCATCAGCAAAAAATCAGTTGAGGTTATGCAAAGTAAATTTGTACTGGACCAAGGCAGAACAATTCTATGATTTTCTTCAACTTCTTTCAGGAGCACATGTACAGGAGTGAATTCAGTGGATAGTAAGAGTGATCAGTGATATAATAAGTGGGGGAAGGGAATCAACACAAAAGGACAGTATAGAATGGAACTGGTTCACAAAAGGATCAAGATGGGAAAAGAAGAACGAGTATCACTTTTCTGACATTTTTGTGTGTCCCATCTATGACCAATGCCTCCCTTAATCTGCCATTCCTCATATCCCTTGCCTTTCTCTTAACCCCATTCCCTACTACTTCCCTGTTGAGCAAAAGGAATTTCTGTACTCAACTGTGTGTATGTATATTCTTCCCTCCTTGAACCAGTTCAGACAAGGGTTAGGTTCAAAAACTCCCTCTCCATCCCTCAATGTAGAAATTCTTCCAGGTCTACCCTATTTACATGAGATAATTTTTCCCATTCTTCCCCCTCCCTTTTCCCCTCTTCCAGTGCATGATTGTCATTATTCCATTATTTTTTATGAAATCATTCAAGTATAATAGAATGATACCCAAAATCTCTCTCTAAGTGGACTCCCTCTAACAATTCTAGTGAAATAACGTTCTTAAGGATTACATGTATCATCTTATTATATGGGAATATAAACTATTTAATCTTGTTTAGTCTCTTAATATTTCTCACTCGTGTATTTTTTGTATCTTTTCTTGAATCCTGCATTTGAATGTCAATTTCCTATTCATCTCTGGTCTTTTTAATTGACTTGGGGTTCAGTATTTGGGCATAGGACTCCTTATTGAGAGAGTCCTTTGTATATCATTTTGTGAAGAATGGAGACATAGGTGCTTCTTCAAATTATGTTAGCTGAGGGTCTGAACTTGGGCAAAGGACTCTTACTGGGAGAGTCATTGTAATATTGCTCTTTGAGAAATAAACACATAGATCTTAGTCATCCTTTAAGGAAATGATTGAGAGAAATGTAATGTGTACCTTTGTGAATGGTACAGTGTGGCTCCCCAGAAAATAAAAGCCATGTCTGTATGGCAGGAATTGTAATTTATCCCTGCTTGCCCAAGCTCTACATGAAGAAGATGGTGGCAAAGAAGAAACAGATAAGAAGGTTGGTGGTTATTTGGAATAAGGAGGACTTGAGAGAGGAGTATTACAGAAATAATGACATCAATATGTAGCACCCTAGAGGCTCATACTAATAACATCTAAAAGCAGCCAGTTAAATTGAATTCAAAGTACCCAAAGGACAGAAAACTGAAGACAATGGGTCAGGCAACCACCATGGGCAGGAAGTATGTCCTATCCATGCTGAAACCCATGCTATAATAATATATATTCTTATAATTTTCAGTTTTCTATTGAAAATTTGATAATTCTTACCAATGCTTTTTAGATTTCTTATGCCAGTATCATTTTTATTCATGCTTTGACTGTTAGTTTTGGTGATACTCAAAAGGTTCACTTTCACAAAGATGGTACGCATACTGGCAAAAAAATAGAGATCTTTAAAGTTAATATTTTGTCAAGAAATAATTATTTCATTACCCCATCAAAAGAGTGTCACCAACAGCTGCTACTCATCACTTCTTACTCTGACTCATACCAGATAATCTCTCTCTGGACTGATTTTTGCATTGAAGTATGCACAAATTTTTCAATATTGGTATTCATTACACTAGGTAATATCCCAACCCCTGAATGACTGCTCATCTCGTATAATTGTTGCCTGTAGTTTGTCTGTCAATTAGGTAATAAACATTTATTAAGCACCTACTATGTGCCAAGCATTGTGTGTGACTTACAAAAATCCTTTCAAGAATTTACCTAAGATGACTGTTTACATTCATCTTTTAATAATATTGGTGAAAACTAAGGCTATACATTATTATTCTTTTTTCTCCCTTTATGACCAATCATCCTTTTACTATGATTCTTCAGTTACCATTGAAATTCAATTAATTTATTCAAAAATTTATTAAGCATTTACAATTTGCCAATATTCTGCTAAACACAGTAAACACAAAGCATGTTTTAAAAAGGGAGGAAAAGGGAAAAGTTTCTGCCCACAAAGTGCAATTGGTAAGGAAGGAGGGACAGAGACTGATAAAAATCCACCTTTAGAGGGTTGGATTTGGATTAGAATTCTTCTAAATCAAGAGATGTGAGCTGTCTTTGAAGTAGGTAGTCTTTCTTCTATTAGAGAATTATAAAATGTTAGAGCTGCAATTGAAATAAGAGGTCACCTGAGCAAATATATTCATTTTAAGATGAAAAAATAAATACCAGAGATCTGCCCAGAATGACATGGTTAATTAGTGGAAGATCCAAACTTATACTTAAGTTTTCTGACTTCCATCATTGTGCTTTATCTCTTATGCTGCATTATGTGCCCCTAGCTCATTACCTATCATGTCTTTCAATTTTCCTTTACCCAATACAGTTAGAGAATAATTCCTTTTGACAGAAAAGACAGACACAAAATAGGAATGGAGCCATTCTGCTATTTTTCTCAATACAATTTATAATGTTTTCTGAAAGTTGACATAATTAGTAATTTACATTGTGACCTTATGTATATGTGGCTATACTAGGAGCTTTGTGATACAAAAGATTTATAAGAAGTAGTTACATGCCTCTACAAAAAAAATGATATGAGAGTTTGGTTATTGGGTTGTATGTGTGTATAAGATTAATTTTACACAACATTAAAATTGTATAAGCCATTTCAAATACAGAATTAAGTTTAGTAACTGGCTTACAAACTCAATGAAAACCAAACCTTAAAATGAGGGGGGCATAGTAGTTAATCAACAAAAAAAAAAGAGAGAGAGAGAGCTGGTAGTGTGTGAAAGAAAAAATAGAAAAACACTTTGCATTATTACCATTTTAAAGAATAAAAATAGGTATTTTTAATGCCAGAAATTATCTTCCTCATTGCATAAAGGTATTTTCTTACTAAGGCAAATCACAAGTTACAATTATATCACAGGCATGATCCCAACCATTTCTCCTATATCTCTGGCTTTACTCACTTACCAAATCTGATCCTTGGAGACAGATTGGAGGAGGAGTCAGATGACCAAAATTTTATTACAACTAACTTTCTCGAGTTTCTCCAGGTGACCTATGGAGAGGGTATATACACTTAAGATGAAGGCTTAAAGTACATGAGGGACTCAAACATACAGAGAGTATGATGTTAAAAGTTGGAGCAAATGGGCAGAATTTGGAAACCTTGTGTATGATGGATAAATTCCTTGCCCTGAATCTAGAGAGTGCATGAGAGTATGCACTTAGGGTAGAGGCAGGAACCTCAAAAGATGCATGCTTAACTGTATGCTATTTGTCATGTTTGGAATTTGACACAGAAATGTCCAGTTGGGAAAATGCGCTGTGATGTAGTGGCTAGTTTATCAGGAAGAACCAGAAAACAGAAACAATAAAACCAAACCAAAGCAACACACACACACACACACACACACACACACACACACACACACACACAAAACAAAACAAAAACAAAAACAAAAACAAAAACAAAAAACTAAATTAGCCATCCCCTCCACTTTGTAGCCCTCAAATCTTGTGGTTTAGTGAAAAGAACACTGGACCAGTACAAAAGAGGTTTGAGAAATGATTCGAATATTTTATTTTGTCACAAGCATCACTTTTTCAATCATTACAAGCAGTTTGGGACTATTGGAATCTTTGAACATCAAGCCAGATTTGAGTCATGCACTGGTGATCCTAAAAAGACACATCAGTCTGAGGAAGACAGACTGAGGAGAAAAAAAGTGAATTTCAATAGATTAGCAGCAATAACAACTCAAACTTACTAGGGACTAAATGATCACATACAGAAACAATCAGAGGCACAGGAGCAATAGGAAAGAGTGGAAAAGTATGACAGAGAAGGGAGAGATCAAGCAAGAAGGGACATAGGTCCTGCAGATATGTAAGAGTAGATCACTAGGGCTTAAATCTGTGGTTCTACTCACTTCTTCAAGGATGGAGAGAGAGAGAGAGAGAGACAGAGAGACAGAGAGACAGAGAGACAGAGAGACAGAGAGAGAGAGGCACAATAACAACTGACATTTATATAGAATGTTAGTGTTCACAGCACTTTATATAACCTTATCTCCTTTAATTCTCATGACAACTCTTTGAGAAAGATAGTTAAAGTATTATTATCTCCATTTTACAAATGAAGAAAATGAGGTCCAGAGAATTTAAATAATGTGATGCTAGTCATAGAGCCTTATGTCATATTGCCAAGTAGCGATCCTGCGATCAAAGCCCGAGTCCACCAAGGTCATATCCATTGATTTTCCTATAATAGTTGCCCATTTTACTCTTTAGATCAAATATTTATCATTCATAGCATGTCACCATACCTTTCTTAATATTATGAGATTCATATCACTAAATCTATAATATTTTCTAGGGTTTTTGGTTATGTAGAATATTCTTAGAATGTCACTATAGGCATAGTTAAAAGAAACAAGAATAAAATAATAATTCAATTTTTTTTTGGTGAGGGCAATTGGGGTTAAGTGACTTGCCCAGAGTCACACAGCTAGTGAGTGTCAAGTGTCTGAGGCTGGGTTGGAACTCAGGTCCTCCTGACTCTAGGGCTGGTGCTCTATCCACTGTGCCATCTAGCTGTCCCTAAAAATTCTAATTTTGAGCCAATGAAATAAGATAAACTATGGAAATTTGGACAGGAAATAAAAGATCATTACTGTAATTACACCAAAAGAAAAAAAATTATTTGCCTCTTTATTTTGCCAAGAGATTGAATTCTTCCATTAAAGATGAAATCCATGAAATGGAGCCAAGATGGAGGAGTAAAAGCAGTGACTTGCTTGAGCTCTCCTCCAAACCCCTCCAAATACTTGTAAAAATGACTCTAAACAAATTCTAGAATAGCAGAATCTACAAAAAGACAGAGCGAAATAAATTTCCAACCCAAGACATCCTGGATGGTTGATTGGAAAGGTCTATTATGCCAGGCTGGGAGAGAAACACAGTTCAGCAAAGGTATGCAGGCAAAGGTCAAGCCTCAGCAAATCTGGAGCAGGCCTCAGAGGACTGAATCATGGACAGCTATAGTGGTTTCCAGACTTCTCAACCCACAAATGTCAAAGACAACTTAGAAGGTCAATACAAAAAGACTGTGACCAAGGTGAGAGAGAAATTTGGTTCCTTCCCCAGTCCCAGCACAGTCCCAGGCAGGGACTGCTTCCAGATCACTAGGCCCACAAACTGAGGAGGAATCAAGTGGCTGATCAGAAGGGGATTGCAAGGATCTCTTTGCTGGTGCTGAGGCAAGATTCTCTTGCTTTGCCTGTGCTTATATCTGGGTCTCAGTTCTGGTAGCGGTTCTGGGGCAAGGAGGAATACTGGCGTGGTGGAGCTTGTAGTGGCAGTGGAGAGGGAATCTTCCTCACAGTTCCAAGGCAAAAAAGAGTACTTGTAGTCACTCATAGACCAGAGCACAGGACAGGAAAGGAGTAAACACCTCACCCTTGATCATACCACCTTGAAAGAACTGAAAATTTACAGATCCCTAGAAGTATCTCTGAAAACAGCTTCACAAAACCCCCAAAGTTTGGGACAGTACACTCTCCACACAGGAAGCAGACCCCTACCTTAACAAAAAGTTTAGACTCAAGTAATTGGCTGGGATCATGAACAAACTGCCCAAAAAATATCAGACCATAGAATCTTTCTTTGGTGACAAAGAAGATCGAAACATACCACCAGTAGAAGACAACAAAGTCAAAGCTTCTAAATCCAAAGCCTCCAAGAAAAATATGAATTGGTCCCAGGTCATGGAAGAGCTCAAAAAGAATTTTAAGCAGCAAGTAAGAGAAGTAGAGGAAAAACTGGGAAGAGAAATGAGAGTGATGCAAGAAAATCATGAAAAACAAGTAAACATCTTGCTAAAGAAGACCCAAAAAATATTGAAGAAAATAACACCTTAAAAAATAGCCTAACCCAAATGGCAAAAGAAGTCCAAAAAGCCAATGAGGAAAAGAAAGCCTTAAAAATCAAAATTGGCCAGATGGAAAAGGAAGTCCAAAAGCTCGCTGAAGAAAATATTTCCTTAAAAATTACAATAGAGCAAATGGAAGCTAGTGACTTTATGAGAAATCAAGAAACAAAAGAGAAAACAAAACCAAAAGAATGAAAAAAATGGAAGACAATGTGAAATATCTCATTGGAAAAACAATTCACCTAGAAAAAAGATTCAGGAGAGATAATCTAAAAATTATTGGGCTATCTGAAATTCATGATCAAAAAAAGAGCCTAGACATCATCTTTTATGAAATCATCCAGGAAAACTGCCCTGATATTATAGAACCAAAGGGTAAAATAGAAATGGAAAGAATCCACCAATCACCTCCTGAAAGAGATCCCCAAAGGAAAACTCCTAGGAATATTGTAGCCAAATTCCAGAGTTCCCAGGTCAAGGAGAAAATATTGCAAGCAGCCAGAAAGAAACATTTCAAGTGTTGTGGAAACACAATTAGGATAAGACAAGATTTAGCAGCTTCTACATTAAGGGATTGGAGGGCTTGGAATATAATATTCTGGAGGGCAAAGGAAATAGGATTACAACCAAGAATCACCTACCCAGCAAAACTGAGTATAATCCTTCAAAGAAAAAAATAGATATTCAGTGAAATAGAGGACTTACAAGCATTCTTGATGAAAAGACCAGAGCTGAACAGAAAATTTGACTTTCAAATACAAGACTCAAGAGAAGAATGAAGAGGTAAATAGGAAAGAGAAATCATAAGGGACTTATTAAGGTTGAAGTGTTTACGTTCATGCGTGGAAAGATGATATTTGTAACTCATGAGACCTTTGTCAGTATTAACATAGTTGAAAGGGAAAAATATATATATATGGATAGATAGATAGATATGTAGATAGATAGATAGATAGATAGATAGATAGATAGATAGATAGATAGATA
>NW_020949351.1:3364122-3503214 GCF_900497805.2 Vombatus ursinus | reverse complement strand
ATAGATAGATAGATAGATAGATAGATAGATAGATAGATAGATAGATAAATAGATAGATAGATAGAGGGCACACACAGGATAAGTTGAAGATGAAGGGGTGATATCTGGAGAATAAAATTAAGGGGTGAGAGAGGATTATACTGGGAGAAGGAGCAAGGGAGAGGTAGAATGGGGTAAATTATCTCACACAAAACAGATAATAAAAGGCTTTTACAGTGGAGGAGAAGTAGGGGAAGGTAAGAGGGAATGAGTGAATCTTATTTTCATTGGATTTGGTTTAAGGAGGGAATAACATACACACTTAATTGGGAATGGAAATCTTTCTTATCCCACAGGAAAATAGGGGAGAAGGAGATAAGAGAATAGGGAGATGATAGAGGGGAGGGCAGATAGAGGGAGGAAGTAATCACAAGCAAGCACTTCTAGGGAGGGACAGGGTAAAAAGAGAGAATAGAATAAACAGGTGGTGGGATAGGATGAAGGGAAATAGTTTTTTTACAACATGACTAATATAGAAGTGTTTTGCATGACTACACATGTATAACCTGTATGGAGTTGCTTGTTTTCTCCATGAGGGTGGGTGGGGAGAGAGGGAGGGAGAAAATTTTAAAAACAAATGTTAAAAATTGTTTTCACATGCAACTGGGAAATAAGATATACAGGTAATGGAGTATATAAATCTATCCTGCCCTATAGGAAAATAGAAGGGGAAAGGGATAAGAGAAGGGGGGGGTAGAAGGGAGGGCAGATTAAGGATATTCAAAATGCACACCATCTTGGGGTGTGGGGAAGGATGAGATGGGGAGAAAATTTGGAACTCAAAATCTTGTTGAAATGAAGGTTGAAAACTAAAAATAAACAATAAGACTCAAAAAAAGGTGAAATCCAAGACACTGACAAATGTGTGATCACATTCAAATAAAACTTCTTTCATGGAGTCAATCTTGTATAGGCCCAGAATATCACAACATCTAACAGACAATCAATAGTTAGTCTGAAGATGATATTCATGGAAAGAATGAGAGAAGGAAGGAAGGAAGGAAGGTGGTATATAACTGGGAATCTCTCAAATTATACCTAAATTATATCTTATTACTTGAACATAGAGGCTATTAGAGGCAGACAGGCCCATAAAGATGATCTGGTATGGCTCCTTTATTTCACTGAGGAAGAAACTCTGGTCCATAGAGATTAAGTGACTGCTAACTGCCTATTGAATTAAAGTTTCTGACACATCATTAAGTTGCTTTTATATGGCCCAAGCCACTTTTCTCTAATAGCTATCTCATATTATTCATCCAGCAGATGTATAGGTTCCAATATAGCTCTGTATATAATCAGGTGAGAGCTTGAAGTTCCTAATTGTGACACTGAGGTAGGTTCCATGACTAATGCCAAAACATCTTCATCAATCAGGTCCTGAACATGTACCATTAATCATGAACTCAGCCACACTTGTCGTGTGCACGTGTGTGTGTGTATGTGTGTGTGTGTGTGTGTGTGTGTGTGTGTGTGTGTGTATATGTATACGCACATGAGCCTTTTGGCTCTGACTCTTTGTGAGGTAATAGCTCTTGTATTTCTAAGGGTTCATGTAGATTATTTAACAAGATCAATAGTTTTGAATCTCCATTTTATTCAAGGGATATCTTTCTATTTGTCTCATCCCTGCTGTGTTTCTGTTATGGTTAGTATAAAGATATCCTTCTATGCAGAGAGAATGCCAAAATGCACGTATTCAGAATATTAAGAATATATCAAAGCAAGCCACCTCCAGTGGAACCATTGTGGTCACCTCCCCCAGTTTGCATGATGTCCTCATTCACTCAACATATTAACTCTCATGTATGAGGCCCAGCTAAAAGCCCAGAAAATCAGCTCTCCCCAGACACTTTAGTGAGCAGCCAGCAAGGCCATTTACCTAGGCCTTTTTATACACAACCAAAATCTCTCAGATAAATCTATGTGTATTGTCAACTACTGATTATCCTGCTGATAAAAATGAAAGAAACAGTGTCTTTGGAGTTATTCCTGGGGGCAGGGAATGCACAGCTTAATCAAGATTGGTGATAGTAGATAAAGATTACATGGTCTCAAGTCCCTTACTTTTCATTGAACTTTTTCTCTATATTTCTGCCCCTATTGTCACAAGATGTTACTAAAATGTGTATAGTACTTGAAGGTTTGCAAAGAATATTACATACATTATTTCATGTAATATTTACAATAAAACTTTGAGGTGATTATTACTATTATTCCTATTTTTAAATGAGGAAACCAAGTTTGAAATAGATGGAATGCATTACACAGGGTCACACAGTAAGGTAGCAAACGGTCTTCCTAACTCCAAGTATGGCAGTCTATCCATTCAGTCACCTAGCTCTCTCTGTCCTAGGAACTTGCCCCAGAGGGGAGATAACCAAGATCTGCTCTGAGAATTTCTTAAAAAGCTAATGCTTGGGACAGCTAGGTGGAACAATGGATAGAGCACTGGCTCTGGAGTCAGGAGGACCTGAGTTCAAATCCAGCCTTGGACACTTGACACTTATTAGCTGTGTGACCCTGGGCAGGTCACTTAACCCTGACTGCCTCATCAAAACAAAAAAAAAAACAAAAAACTAATATTGACCAGCATTCAAAGAAGAGGTGAGAAGCAGAGATTAAGTATCTATGGATTTAGTACAATTCTGACAACTTTTAACAAAAAAATTTTAAAAGAAGAAATTTTAACAGAAGAATGTGGACAATCACTGTGTGTGTTAGCATACATAATGAAAATTCTCTGACTTTATTGGTATCATGCCATTAATAATCACATTTTAACATTGTCCAGAAAAGATTAGCTTCATTTTACTGATCAGGAAAATTGAGATAATATAAGGGAAATGAATGATTTAATCAACAATAGCATGTTTAAGATACAAGTGGAAACCAGTTCCTTTTACTCCTGTTCCAATGATTGGCACTGAAAACCTCTAATTGCTTCTAGTACATTTAGAATCATCAGAGATAGGACTCTAGCCTCAAATTTCTTCCCTGACTCATTTACCTTCTAATAATAAGACAGTTTTTAAAAGTGCTGCATTAAAAGATTGAAATGTGTGCATGTTGGGGGGGGTGAAGGGGGCTGCATAACACCTGCAGGAAATGAAAATGAATCAGAACTTAATGCTTTACCCAAATGTTATATAATTCAAATGCAAATAGTGTAAAATGAAGATAGACATAATATCACTTTGGAAATTCTGTTAAATGAAAAACTCAGTGAATTTGGAGTGAGTGCCTTGCCATATCACTTCAAGATTTTAAAACCAAAATGAGGATCGACATAGTTGTCTGAACCAGGCTGAGTAGTTGGGTAACCTTGTAAATTGCAATTAAGTTAGTGATTATAAGTAGACATTGCTTAAATTAAGAGGATTAGATATAGCTTTACTACATTTAGAAGGTTTGACTTCCACTATACACAAGTTCCAGGATGATTTTTAATTGGTTTGGTTTGCAGAAGTTTGACACTGCTTATTTTAAGTTTATCCAATTACCCTAAACTTTGAGGAGTTTTAGGATTGTGGCTGTATAACCCCTTGACAACATAAGTTCCAGTGGCATAAATGCCAATGGACAACCAGATGAACATTTCCTGAAAGGCCATTACTCAGTGGTATTAATTAGGCCTCCTCAATCACTAGTCAAACATGTAGAAGCCAGGCAACAATCTTCTTGATTCCATAACTCCATTCAGGGGCAAGTGCTCAGAGACATAACCCTACTTTTTCCAATGATGGGCATGAGCCTAAGTGCATACCTTTGCCCTATGTGATGATTTCCTAGATTATTCAAAGAGGAAGTTGTCTAGTTTTGTCAGTGATCTTTGACTCTGTCATTACTCAAGGCTGCTGAAAAGTTGGTACATTGTGTGGTAATAATGATGAAAAAATAAAATTTTAACAGGATTAGACAGCTAAGTGGCACATTGGCAAAAGCTCTGGAGTTGAGTCAAGAAAATTTGAAAACAAATTTAGCTTCAAATATTTAATAGCTAAATGACCTCTGGCAATTCACTTAACCTCCATTTGCCTCAGTTTCCTTAACTATAAAATGAGGATAATAATTTTACCTACCTCAGGGGCAGCTAAATGGAGCAGTGATGGAATTCTGGGCCTAGAGTCAAGAAGATTCATCTTAGTGAGTTCAAAAAATCTAGCTCCAAACACTTACTAGCTTTGAGACTGTGAGCAAGTCATTTAACCCTATTTGCTTCAGTTTCTCCATCTGTAAAATGAGCTGGAAAAGGAAATGGCAAACGAACCAGTATCTTTGCCAAGAAAACCCCAAATGTAGTCATGAAGAGTTGGACATGACTGAAAAACTCCTGAAAACTGATAGGGTTGTTGTGGAGATTAAATGAGAAAATATCTGTAACAAACAGTACAGTGTCTGTCATATAGTAAACACTCTATAAATGTTGGTTATTATTATTATTATTATTATTATTATTATTATTATTATCATTTCATTAGTATAGGAAACTCCCAATGGCAAAACTCCCTGTTCCAAAGCAGTATGACAAGACATCCATCATCTGAGTAGGGAAGACCATAGAATCATAGGATCATAAATTTAGAGCAAAAAGGACCTTAGATCCATTTAGTCTAATTTCCTAATTTTATAAATGTGGAAATGCAGGTGGGAAATTATGTGATTTGCCTAAGGTTGACTAGAGACTAAGTGTTTAAGTCAGGATTTAAAATCAGGTCTTTCTTCCTCTAAGCCCAAACTTTTATCCACTATACCATCTTGCTGCCTCTAAAGAAAACTATGTAAATCCTTTCATCATCTTTCACATTGCAGAGATATTATCCATCCATTTATCCATCTATCTACCTGTCTATCATTTAACTGCTTAACATGAGAGCGGGAGACAGAGACAGAGACAGAGAGAGAGACAGAGACAGAGACAGAGACAGAGACAGACAGAAGAAATCTACTATATACCAAAGAGGCATGGAAGATGGAGTTCAATTCTCATCTTTTATTTATGTTAGATATTTGATCCTGGGTAAGTTACTTATCTCTCAGTGCCCCAGGCAACTATTCAGTAAATAAAATAATAATTATTATAATAATAGCAACAATAATACAAATTCATATAACACATTAAGGGATTAAAAAGTATTTTCCTTCTCACAACAGCCACATAAAGAAGACATTGTATGTTCTCTTATGTCCATTTTACAGGACAGAAGATATGGGCTCCATTATATTGCATTGATAGTCATCTAAGAAATGAGTGAGTGTTTGTCTAAGATCCCAGCAATACAGATTTTACATTTTTTTCACTCTGCTCTGCACTTTTTACTCACATTACTCTGCAAAGAATGGGACCAGAGACCCCAACGAAACTCCAATTTTAGTCCCAAAGAAGTAGAGAACAGCAGAAGAGGAAGATATCTATGACAAAGCACCTGAATACCTTAATGGTGCAATCCCACTGAGCTCTCTCAGCCCTTTTCAACTCTTCAACAACTCATTTCCAATAAAATATTAAAGACTGAAAGAATATTACAGCTCCTGCTGGTCTGGCTAAAGAAATATGATATAATATTGAGAGAAGAAAGTAAATTTCAGGAACATTGAAAAGGCAGTATAATTTTTAAAGGATGAAGAAATGTAAAACCAAAAAAATGCATTTCCTGACAACGAGAATTTAAAAAAGGGAAATATGGCTTTGCTTGCTCTACTAAGTGCCCTTCTATGTAGTACAGAAAGTAGATAGCTTTCTAAGATGCATATTTCTATTATTCCTCCTCCTCCTCCTCCTCCTCCTCCTCCTCCTCCTCCTTCTTCTTCTTTTTCTTCTTCCTCTTCTTCTTCTTCTTCCTCTTCTTCTTCTTCTCCCTCTTCTTCTTCCTCTTCTTCTTCTTCTTCTTCTTCTTCTTCCTCTTCTTCTCTCTGTTTGTCTCTCTATCTCTGTCTCTCTGATTTTCTCTCCCCCCCTTTTGTCTCCTTTCATCTCTCTCTCTCCATCCCTTTCTCTGATTGGATTGTTAGTAAAAGGAGGAGTTCTTGTTGAAATAGAATTTTCATCTCTTATCAAAAGAAAATAGCTCATTTTACATAATTATAAAATATCCCTGTTCCAATATTAGCATTTACATATCTGATGAGAGGAGGGTAGAGGAAAACGCTCATATTCAGATAGTCATGTGAAAGACTGATTAGCTATTCATATGTAGTATCCCCATTTGTTCTTAAAAATTAAATAAAGAAAAACAGCACGGGGGCAGCTAGGTGGCACAGTGGATAAAGCACTGGCCCTGAAGTCAGGAGAACCTGAGTTCAAATCCAGCCTTAGACCAAACACTAGCTGTGTGACCTTGGGCAAGTCACTTAACCCCGATTGCCTCACTGAAAAAAAAAATTAAATTAAAAAAAAAAGCAGCATGAACAGTGAAGTGTTAAATTTAGAAACATTCCACATTACCAGGATGGGCCAGGTCTGTTTATATAAGTGTGATGGACACAATTATGTTTTAGGTGTAATTCATCAGGAAGCAATTAAGACAATTAGATGAGATACCTGGAAGTTATCTTTTGCAGGTGATTGTTCAGTTGTCATACTTTCAATAAAAAAAAGGCATGCTTTTTATATTAAGGGTTCCATTAACGAAGTAAATATTAACTTGTCCATTAGTTTTATAAATAGAACAGTTGTGTTAATCAGTCAAGCAATGAAGTATGACCTCTCTTACTGTCACACTATCACTGTGGGGTCACAGTTTATACTGAATTTAGTGTTATTGAGGATAAAGGATAACATAAAATGTTAATCACAATATAAGAGATAGAACTTTGAATTATTCCAATGAATATTTTCTATGATCTTCTCCACAAAAATATTAAGGTATTATATGCTCCTAGGAATAAACTTAAAACTTCAAAATAGCAAAATTAATCATGATATTGGAATGAAAGAGAAGGCTAAGGGGGGTTTTACCTAAAATGACCCTAGACACATAGAATCATTTGTTTTTTGGTAAGGCAATTGGGGTTAAGTGACTTGCCCAGAGTCACACAGGTAGTGATTGTTATGTGCTTGACATCAGATTTGAACTCAGGTCTTCCTGACTCCAGGGCCAGTGCTCTATCCACTGCACCACTTACATGCCCCTAGAATGATTTCTAAAGAGATGCAAAACTTAACCTTGAAAACCTTCCATGAAGCATCAAAATTATCAACCACCATATATCCAAACTCCAGCTGTCATGGTGGCTGTTTCTAACCTGTATATCCAGAACATCATTGTAATTCTGCCTTTCTAAAAAATGAGTAGCAAAAATAGACCCATCAAGTTCATTATACAAAACAAGGTTTAAGAACCTTCTAATTTACCAGGACCCTGTGAAAGTTGAACTATAAGGAAAACTGAGTACCACAGAATTGACACTTTCAAATTCTGGTACTAGAAAAGACTTTTGAGCACCCCTTGGACAGCAAGAAGATAAAATCAGTCAATACTTAAAGAAATTAAGTCAGGTTATTCACTGGAAGTTCAAATACTGAAGCTGAAGCTTAAATATGGTGTCCACATAATGAAAAGACAGTACTCATTGGAAGACACTGATGTTGGGAAACATTGATGGCAAAAGAAGAAGGAAAAGGCAGAGGATAACATAGACAGCATAATGAAAAAAACAAACATGAACTTGCACAGACTTTGAGAGATAGTGGAGAATAAAAGGACCTGGAACTCGATAGTCTATGGGGTCATGAATAATTGGACATATCTGAACAACTGAACAAAAGCATAAATTCCCACCAAAAAGGTGATCAAGAAAGCAGAGGCAAAAGTAATCTAGAGAATGGGACCAAAATCCAATTTTTTGAATGTCATTGTCTTAAATTATTTAGAGTCCATTATAGTTTGATAAGGAAGATCGAAAGATAGAGGAAGTAAGGAACTTTACAGCATTTAGGGCAATAGCCTGGCAAATATCCAATGACTAAGGACTAGCCTTAATCACTTGCTACTTCTGTGACCCAGACAAAGTCACTTAAACTCTGTTTGCCTTTGTTTCCTTATCTGATGAAGGTGGTGAAAATACTTTGGGAGTTGTAGTTGCAACCCTGTACACAGGTGGCCCAGGCCATAAGCCAAGAATAAAGTGGAAGAAGAGTTGGTGCAAGATTTTTTGTTTGTAGATGATCGTGCATTCAATGCAGCCTCTGAGGTGCAACAAAGTGGATTGATTCTTTGCTGCTTGTGCTAATTTTGACTTAACAATTAATACTGAGAAAACATAGGTGCTCCACCAGCCAGCATCTCACCATGCATACATGGAATCATTGTTACAACAAATGGAGAAGTTTTGAATATTATGGGCAAGTTCTTTTACATTGGTAGTATACTTTCCAGGGATGTACACATCAATAATGAGGTTGATGCATGCATTACTGAAGAGGTATAGGGATTTTGGAGTGCTCCTAGATGCACAGAGGCATCCCAAGATCATGAGAGGTTTTGGGGAGCTAGGAAAAGCCCCAGATTGTGGCACTGGATATGCCTGAATGAATTCAACCCAAATCTTCTTCCATCCAGAGAAAAAGTTTATTAAAGATAAATCACATATAGGCCAGGTGACACAAGCGGGCCTGAGACAGTCTCAGCCTTTTGGGCATGAGGAAAGCTCAGGACCTGATTGGGGGCAAAGGTGAATCTTAAGTACGGAAAAACTGTGGGAGGAATCTAGGAGTGGCCAAGTAGTTTGAAGTGACTGGAGGAGGGGTCTAAGGAGATCTGGATGGGAGTGGCTAGTAAGCTGGGGTGAACAGAACTCCTAGGTCCTGGAACTCATGGTGCCTAGCTAGGATTAAGGATGGGAAATGGCCAGGGGTCATAGGAAGGCAAAACAATGGAAGGGAGATTGGGTGTAGCCACAATGCAAGGCCAGTTGAAGGGGGGAGGTGGTTGGAAAAAACGGGTTCAGGTGAGAATTTCCCTCTGGAAGGTCTGAGAGATTTGAATAAACAATGAGAATAGATAAAGAAGGGAGCTGGAAGGGGGAAGTTTGTTTTCAAATGGAGCTAGGACCAGTAGACAAACTTCTTCAATGGTGCTTTCAAAGAGAGATAAAGTGAGTCTACAAGGAATCTAAAGTTTAAGTTTTTTTCTGGGAATTGTAGACAAACCAGAGCCAGGTTCTCTTTAGGGCCAGGAAGGAAAGCACGTCTGAATAAGATCAAAAGGCCAGGCTGAGGCTTTGGAAGGGAGGTAAGGGGAATCTAAAAATCTAAGGTTTTTCAAACTGGATGGTGGGCACATAACCCCGTCATTACTAGAGCTAGATCAGCGTTTGGGAGACTCCAAAGGAAAATGTGAGAAAGAAGAAGTATTCAACCACCTAACAAACTGAAGGTTTACAGGGCTATTGTGCTAACCTCATTGTTACATGCCTGTGAAACCTGGACAGTATACTAGTACCATGCCAGGAAACTTAATCACTTCCTTCTGAATTGTCTTAGGAAGATTCTGAAGATCACCCGGCAAGAAAAGTTACTGGGCAGTGAGGTCCTTTCTTCAATTAAACTGCCAAGCCTTCAAACTCTTGTGCAGAGAGTGCAACTCTGATGGGCTGGCCATGTTTTTTGAATGTCAAATGTTCATTTGCCTGCAAGACTATTTTTATAGAGAACTCACACAAGGCAAGTGCTCATAAGGAGGTCAGAAGAAATGATACAATGACACTCACAAAGTCTCTCTGTAGAACTTTGGAATTGATTGTATAACATGGGAGAAACTGGCAAAGGACCACCCAGCATGGTTTGACCACATCAAAGAAGGTATTGTGCTCTATGAGTGAAGTAGAATTGTAGTAGCTCAAAAGAAAAATGAGATGTTCAAATTTAGGGACATCTTCCCTCCAAATGTTCATTTGAACTATTTGTGTCCAACCTGTGGTAGAACCTTCTGAGCTCATATTAGTTTGATCAGCTACAGTCAGACACACTGTATCTTGACTCTAGCATAATGATGTCATTTCAGTCCCCTTGGAAAATAAAGGACAGCAAAAAACCTATCTACTAGGGTTGTTATGAGAAAAAAGAAAAAAAAAGATATTTGTTAAGAGAAATTGACCTAGCTCCTGGAACAAAGTTAATTCAATATCTATCAGTGGAATCAAATTTTGAAAATTACATGATAAGCAACTGAATTCAAAACAATTCAATTGAATAGACATTTATTAACTCTTTAACATGCCAAGGCAGTGGGAGTAAGGAACACAAAGGAAAGAGTGCAAGGGCAAGATCTTATCTGCCTCTTAACAATAGAGCTTAAACTGACGTTTTCAAACCTTTCCAACAATTCTCTCTCAATGGAGTTAAAACTGACTCATCCGAAGAAGAGTGAGAATCCTAACTCTTTTCAAATGGGGAACAAGACAAAGAACATAAAGTAGAACTGGGAAGGGGCAGGAACTAAGTAATATCATGTAGATTTAGACAGTGATTTTTAGGCTATGGTAAGAAGGAAGAGCACATGATGATCTAGGATTCTTGGACCATGCTTCAGGGTGCAACAGGAAGTTTGTAGGGGTCATGATAGCTCTTAAATAAGCTATGGTATCATAGTCAATCTTGGAGCAGAATTTTCTTGGGAAAGTGGAAGTTTAGTGACTAATTTTTCAAATACAGAGATTTCCAAATAAAAGGGAGAAAGTTTGAAAGGATGGGTTACCAGGAAGGAGGGAGAGATTTAACTAAGGAATTGACATCTTGTTGGATGAAGAGCAACTTGATAGTAACTGTGTGAATCTTAGACAAGTTGTAAAAACCTCACTGGCCCTCAATTTCCTCATATACAAAATAAATTTATTTAAGGAACCTCCTCTGAGGTCCCTTCTAGCTCTAGACATGGAGTCCTATCATCCTATACCCACTCTAGTGGGTAGAGGATGAAGAGTTGAGGATGACTTAGTTGTTCAGAACCATGGTGACTGAAGACAGGAATATGCTAGATAAACATAGGAAAGCTAGGGATTAGGTGGTTTGGGGGAAGAAGATCATGTGTTTTGTGTTGGATATGTTGAGTTTGAGATACATACCTATGAGACATAGGGATCTAATGCTTAATAGACATTTGGTGATATAAAGCATGGAGTTCAAGGAAGTGTCATGGGCTGGATATGTAGGTTTGGGAGTCATATTCATACATTTGCACATACATACCTATATACATGCATGTATATATGTACATATATACATATATTTATAGATACGATATATAGATTATAATGCAATCTGTAATGTGAGGATGCTGATGACATTGCCAACAGTAAATATATAGAATTTAAAAAAGAGAATAGGAGCAGCAGAGTGTTCTACAGTATACCCTTATGTAGAAGGTAAGATGTAGACAGTGATCTAGTAAAAATAACTGAGAAGGAATAATATATAGTTAGGGCAGGGTAGCTAGATGGTGCAGTGGATAGAGCACAGGCCCTAAAGTCAGGAGAATCTGAGTTCAAATCTGGTCTCAGACATATGATATTTACTAGCTGTATGACCCTAGGCAAGTCATTTAAGGCTCATCAAATACATATATATTCAGTCAGTTAGTTAGTTAGGGCAAGAAGCAAAAGAAAGCAAGATCATGAAAATCCAAAAAGAGAATATATTTGGAAGGTAGTCAGTAGTGTAAAGGGGTCAAGAAGGATCAAGGTTCAAGAGAAGTCTTGGATTTAGCAATTAAGAGATTATTGTAACTTTGAAAAAAGAAGTGTTCACTTAATGATGGGGTTGGAAAAGGTTAAGGGGTTAAGAAGTAATTCAGATGAAAGATCATGAAGGCAATGAGTGGAAATACTTTTTTCTAGGAATTTGTTAAGTAAAAGGAAAAAGAGATATAGGCTAATAGCATGAGGGGATGTCAGGATCAAATAAGGGATATGAGATTGTTGTTCCTTTGTATTTAAGGATGTGGAAGAGATGGGTAATAAAGAGACTGGAGGTTTTTGGGAAAAAGCAACATACTTTGGGGGTTATTTTATCAACTTTCCCACCTCAGAACCAGAAACTCTTAAGTCCCTACATGCAGGGCTGCAAAAAGCTGAGGAATCTTTCAGCTTCCAACTCCATGTCTCTCTTATGTTGAAGCAGGAAAACATTATCTAGTAGTCTTGTGATCCAGTAAGTCTTGTGATTCCTATGGAATAGGAAATTTCAACCTTGTCTTGTGCCTATCAAATCCTCTCTTCATTATCCCCTTATCTTCTCTCAGGCATTCCCAACTTTCCTCTTGAGGTTAGCTGGACATGGTAAATAGGGAATATTCTCAATATTTTCCTGTAATTATTAATATAATTAAATTTCTTTAGATCAATATCCATGGATCACCAGTGGGTGGGAATAGTGACATGGGTTTTCTGGGATGGAACATTTTTGGTTGATGATTCAAGGAAAATCAAGGTATCCCAGGTCAGGAATGTTCCTTTTAGGATTTATTATCCCAACTTGGCAACCAAGATGAGATATAGGTTTATCAGTGTTGTCCCAACTCCCCAGATTTCCATTTCACTTTCTCATAGCCCAAAAGGTGGTGGCCCAATATCTAGATCACAGTTCTTATTGCAAAAAAGGAGAGGCAGAATTCTGTTGCAAGGTTTCCTTGTAAATGGGGCAAGAATTCTTGTTTATCTTTCATTTTTGAAATGAATCATTGACATCACAATATTGAGGTCGGGGTACAGTGTGTTTGGTTGTAGCTGATCAGTCCAATTCGAGTTTGGAAGGCTCTACCACAGGTTGGGCACAAGTAGTAAGGTAATGGATGATTGGGATGTCTTGACTTGTGCATGAATTGGATTTAAGTGAGTTAGACTTGCACAGAGCTATCAGCCTCACTCTGTCTTCCAGAATCATTGAAGTCCAGCAGCAAGACAAAAGTCAAGAGAGCTAGTGATGGCCTGGGATTCAAGGGATGACCTTGACAACTTCAATGTCTGACCAAGTCCTAAGCTTTCTATAACACCTGCTTGGCAATCTTCATGGCTAAATTTTTCTCCTCTGCCCATTTCACTGGGGAAGGTCTTCACATATTTGAAGCAGACATCCCATTAACTGACTAACAGGATTGAGGCCTGTCAGTTACCTTCAACCTGTTTAGCCCATTTGCCAAGACAGTTTTACCTTGATGTGGCTGTGCACATGCTACAGATTGTTGGAGCCACAGGTGAGAATAGGGTGTCAGGTAGATACTAAAGGTAGATGAGCAGTCTTGAAAAGGGCTCAGCCAGCCCTCACTCCAGAGGTGCTAGTCCTCCCTGAATATCTCATGTTCTGTAAACTTTATGCATGAAAGGTGTGAAGGTGAGCTAGAATAATTCTTACTCGTGAATCTTTTTTTTTCTCCAGCTTACACATCCCAAATTTCTTCAACTGTGGCAAAACTTCTAGTCCTCTCACTATCTTAATCACCTTGCTCTTAGTTATTAAAATGCTTCCTAAAGTCTAGTGTTCAGACTAAACACAATATTGCCAATGTACTCTGATGAAAGCAGGGTCCACAGAGAGTGACTACCACTGCCTTATTCTAGATGCTCCATTATAATGGCTTAAAATCACTTCAGTGTTTTTAGTTACCATATCATATTTTCAACTCTTACTAAACTTTTATTTCACTTAAACTCCTAGATTTTTTTCATATAAACTGTAATCTAGCTACACCCTGCCCATCCTTTACTTGTGCAATTAATTTAAAAATATTTTAATTGTAAATTGACATCTATAATTTTTTCAAGTGTAAAATGAAATATTCAATTCAAGAGATTAACTTGATAATTATTGTTTTATGACTAGGAGAGGGTGAGGGTGGTCGGAGGTCTAATTATCTAACTTGTTAGTTAAGTATGTGTTCTTGGTTTGCTTTAAGATGTCATTTATTGAAAAAAAAAGTCTCAGATATTTATAGAGCTAGGGCAGTAGCAAGCTTAATGATTAATACTAGAAAAAGTGTAACTATATACAATTATATCACCAAAGGACCAGCCATCTGGAATCCCGGGTTTCTATAATGGATCTAAATCCAGAAGTAGTAGAGAAGAGAGGAGAAGAAAGGGAAGAAAAATATTTTAGTTGTTTTCTAAGAATAGCCTCTGATTATGTAGCAACAAATGAACTCATCCTCTAGGTTTTGAAAACCAAAAGATTAGCTGTAAAGAAAGAAATTGTTAGGGTGGCAGTAGTTGGGTTGGTTTTAGTAATTAGGTTACAATTGAAGAAGTAATAGGACATAAAAGAAAAAAGAATAGCATGACTAGGATGGTGGCCATTAGAAGTGAGTCTTTGGTTGCATACGTCCAGGAAATCAAGAAAAACCATGACAGAAATAGAAGACAGATATCATTTCTGTACTTTTATAGTCATGTAGATAGGGAACACAGAATTCAATAATCTAGTCTTTGAAGGAATGTGACATGACTGCTCTAAACAGAGTAGGAGGTGGGAAGGTAAGGAAGAAAAGGCAAAATATGTCAGCATTTTTGTGCCTCTCTGAAAGTATTTGTCCATAGAAATACTGAATATAATCTTGGCAGCTGGGTGATGGCATATTAGGGAATTAATTTTACTCCTTTACAATGAAAGCAGAGTATAATATAATGGAGCAGTAATAGAATTGGGTATGAGAACAAAAGTAAATCCATGGTGAGAACTCTAGAGCTGAATTGAAAGAACAAGTGTTAGATTGATAGAGTTTCCTTTCTATAGTCCCAAGTCTTGCCAGGTATCTCTGAGTTACAGAACCTGCCTAAAGGATAGGTAAGATGGAATATGGTAACCCATAAGGGTCTTCCTGACTTATGCTAGGTTGACTCCAATCACATCTGAAATTTTATAACAATCTACCAGTAAACTAAAGGTTTAACAATGTTGTTAGTCCAGTGACCCGGGAGCATTGCTCAATAGAAACGAGTAGAGATGGAAAAAAAAAAAAAAACTTAGATAATAGGAAAGCTTTTGTTTGACAGTTCACATACTCTTGTCTGACAGATGCAACCACTTGGTTTCACAAAAATTAATATTGGATACTGAAAAACTTGTTGAAACAAGAGGCCTATAGGAGTAAGAAAATGGTATGACCCATTTATTGAGAAAGGCAAGCTAACAGAGGACAAGAAAAATTGTCAAATAACAAAGTGTGAGCTCATGATAAAAAGATCATTGTTGTCATTAAGTCTTTAAGTCATGTCCAATTCTCTATGTCCTCATGGACCATAGTATACCATGACTTTCTATCTTCCACTCTCTCTCAAAGTCTGTCCAAGTTCAGGTTCATTGTTTCCATGATACTGTCTATCCATTTCATCATCCGTCATCCTCTTTTCCTCTTGCCTTCAATCTTACCCAACATCAGGGTCTTTTCCAATGAGTCCTGTTTTATCCTTATGTAGCCAAAGTATTTAAGCTTTCAGCTTCAGTATTTGAACTTCCAGTGAATATCTTGAATTAATTTCTTTAAGTATTGACTGACTAAACCTCCTTGCTGTCCAAGGGACTCTCAAAAATCTTCTTTAGTACCATATTTCAAAAGTGTCAGTTCTGTGGTTCCCAGATTCCTGTATAGTCCAACTCCCATAGCCATGTATTGCTACTAGAAAAACCATAGATTGATTATACATATCTTTGTCAGCAAGGTGATGTCCCTGCTTTTTAGTATGCTGTCCAGATTTCCCATAGTTTTCCTTCCAAAGAGCAAGATTTTTTTTTTAAATTTCATGGCTGCAATCACCATCTCCAGTGATCTTTAAGACCAAGAATATAACAAAATTGGACACTGCCTCCATTTCTTCTCCCTCTATTTGCCAGGAAGTGATGGGACCAGTTGCCAAGAGCTTTGTTTTGTTTTGTTTTGTTTTTTGTTTTGTCTGGTCTTTTACATGAAGCTTCCAGCCAGCTTTTAGACCGTTCTCTTTCACTCTCATAAAGAGACTTCTTAATTATTCTTCACAGTCTGCCATTAGAATGGTTTCGTCTGCATATTTGAGATTGTTGATATTTCTCCCAGCAAACTTAATTCTGGCTTTTGATCCATTGAGCCTGGCATTTTGCATGATGTGCTCTGCATATAAGTTAAATAAATAAAGTGACAATATACATCCTTGCTGTACTCTTTTTCCAATCTTAAACCAATCAGTTGTTCCATGTTCAGTTCTAACTCTTGCTTCTTGGCCCACATACAGTTTCCTCAGGGGACAAGTAAGATGATTTGGTACTTCCTTCTCTTTCAGGATTTGTTCCATTTTGTTGGGACCCACACAATCAAAGGCTTAATGCACTCAATGGAGCAGAAATAGATGTCTTTTCACAACACCTTTGATTTCTTTATAATTCAGGGAATCTTCCAATTTGGCCTTTAATTCTTCTACCTCTTCAAAACCTAGCCGGCTCTTATGGTAATTCTTGTTTTGCATATTTCCAAAGCTAACCTTGCTGATAGGTAAAATGAATACAATTAATCAATAATTTGAATATTTCTTGACACTGGATTTCTTTAAAATTGAGAGGTAAACTGATCTTTTCCAATTCAGTGGCAACCATTTAGTTTTCCAAATTTGCAGACATATTGAGTGAAGCAATTTAATAGCATCAGCTTTTAGGATTTTAAATAGGTCAGCTGGAATTCCATTACTTCCACTGACTTTATTGCTAGAAATGTTTTCTAACACCCACTTGATTTAATTCTCCAGGATATCTGGCTCTAGATAAGTAACCACACAATCATGGTTATCAGTGATGGTAAGAGAATTCTTGAATAGTTCTTTTGTGTATTCCTGCCACTTCTTAATCTCTTCTACTTCTATTAAGTCCCTATGAGTTTGGTCTTTTATCATGATCATTTTTGTATGAAACATTGCCTTGATGTCTCTAAATTTCTTGAAGTGATTTCTTGTCTTTCCCATTGTATTGTTTTCTTCTATTTCTTTGCATATTTTCATTATCTCTCCTTGTTATTCTCTGGAATTGTGCATTTATTTGGCTGTATTTTCCCCTTTCTTCTTTACATTTCACTTTCTCTCTTTTCTCAGCTATTTTTAAAGCCTTATCAGACAGACATTTTGCTATCTTGTTCTTCTTTTTCTTTGAAATGTTTTCTGTTGCTGCCTCCTATACACTATTGCTAACTTCTGTCCATAGTTCTACAAACACTCTATCTACCTGATCTTATCTTTTAAATCTATTAATCATCTTCACTTCATATTCATAATTTAAGTGTAAATTTTGCAATAAAAATCTCAGGATTGGAACCATAGTCAGCTTTTGTTTCAACTGACTATATAGAGCTTCTTCCGTATGGCTGCATTATAATTAATTTTGACCATCTGGTATTATCCATGTGTAGAGACACTTTTAGGGTTGTTGAAAAATAATGTTTGCTGTGACCAGCAAGTTGCCTTGACAAAACTCTATTAGTCTCAACTCCACATCATTTTTTACTCTAAGACCAAATTTGTCTTTTACCTCAATTATCTTCTGGCTTCTTTTTTTGCATTCCAATCCCCAATGATGAATGTGACATCTTCAACTGGTGTTATTTCTGGAAGATGTTGTTGTTCTTCATAGAACCGATCATCTTTGGCATCTTTAGGATCAGTGACTGGAGCATAAACTTGAATTACTCTGATGTCCAACAGTTTGCCTTGGATTCAAACAGATATTATTTGATTTTTTTTCAGATGATACCCCAGTACTCCTTTTATAACCTATTTATTGACTATAAGAGCTACTACATTTCTTCTAAGGGATTTTGCCCACAGTAGTATATGAAGTGATCATCTGAATTAAATTCACCCATTCATATTCACTTAGGTTCATTGACACTCATGATGTTGTTGTTTAATCTTTATATCTCCTTTTTGACCACATCCATCTTACCTTGGTTCATAGATCTTACATTCTAGATTTCTATGCAATATTGATCTTTAAAGCATTGGACTTTCCTTTTATCACAAAATGCATCTGCAGCTGAGCTTCCTTTAGGTATTGTATTGAACAAATCTTTACCTGATGGGCTTATCTTCTGATGTCATATATTTTATAATTTTATAGGGGTTTAATAAGGGTAGATGAGGTTTAATGAAAAGAGACCTAGATTTGTTGTAAGAAAACCTGAGTTCAAATTTTGGCTTTGACATTTGTTACCTATAAGACTCAAAGCAAGTCATTAAACTTTCTGAGACTTGGTTTCCTCATTTGTAGAATTAAAGGACTCTGTATAGAAATATCATCTCTTGAATAAGAATACTGACTGTAGAATGAAAAGGAAGCAGGTGGAAAGGCAATAATTTTTTAAGTACCCATTATGTTCTAGGAACTATGCTAAGTTCTTTATAAATATTATGTGATTTGAAGAACTGGATTCCAATTATGCCTCTGATACCTATCATCTATCTGTATGACCTTGGGTAAGCCACTTAGCTTTATTGGTCCTTAGTTTCATCACCTATAAAAAGAGTTGAACTAGATGATCCCTGGGGGCTCTTCCAGATCTATATCTATGATCTTATAATCTCTCAATTAATTTAGCTCTAACCTGATGATCATATGTTCCTGTGATAAATGTGATAAAGTAGAAAGACTATTTTAAGTCAGAATATATTCATCTGGATTTTCACTTTACTAATTACTACCTATGTCATCAAAGTCTCATTGAGCCTCAGTTTCTCCATCTTTTAATGATGGGGTTGATTACTTGGCATGGAAGGTCTATTCTGGGCCTCAATCCTAGGAACAAATGTTAGTGTAAGAAAATCACAGTGGTTAGTAGATTTTCTCAGACAATGAATATTAAAATAATGTTATAATAGTATTTTAATTTGTTGTCTTAATAGACCTCTAAAAACAAGATCTCTATCACCAGTTGTCAACTAAAGAGTTTACTGTGGTGACTCTGGGAAATACCATCCTGAAATTGAGGTGCTTTTTTCGTGTATTAATGCATATGTTTCTGAAATTTTGTGCACACTTTAAAAATTTCATCAAAATGTACAATACTACAAGGATCTGACAACATGAAAAACAGGAGCTTCAGATGTGTCTTCCATCATAATAGGAAACATGGTCCACTTTTTTGAGTCACAAAATATCATTAGAACTTTAGAGGGAGAAAAACTGGTATTTTATATGTCCTAAAACTTAAGATTTATTTATATTCCTGCACACTTTATTTCTGGAGAGAACCTTCAATATGGGAATATCACATATTAAGAACATATTTCTATTGTTCCATTAAGGTTAATCCTGGGCTTTTTCTTAATATTTAAACATAATCAAGTTATTATTTTTTCTCTCTCTCACTTATTTATTTATTTTTAATTTTCAACATTCACTTCCACAAGATTTTGAGTTCCAAATTTTCTCCCCATCTTGTCCCTCCTTCCACCCCAAGATGGCATGCATTCTGAATACTGTTTCCCCTAATCTGCCATCTTTTCTACCTCCCCCTCCTTCTCTTATGTTCTTCCCCTTCTATTCTCCTGTAGGGCAGGAAAGATTTCTAAGCCCCATTGCCTCTATATCTTATTTTCCAGTTGCATGTGAAAACAATTTTTAACATTTGTTTTTAAAACTTTAGGTTCCAAATGTCCTCCCTTCCTCCCCCCTGTCAACCATCCTTCAGAAGGCAAGCAACTAAATACAGGTTATACATGTGTAGTCATGCAAAACACTTCTGTAGAAGTCATGTTGTGAAAAACTAACTATATTTCCCTTTATCCTATCCCATCCCCCCTTTATTCTATTCTCTCTTTTGACCCTGTCCCTCCTCAGAAGTATTTGCTTCTGATTGCCCCCTCTCCCAATTTGCACTCCTCTCTATCATCCCCCTGCTCTCTTACCCCTTTCTCCCCTATTTTCCTGGGTAAGATAGATTTTCATACCCAACTGAGTGTGTATAGTTTTCCCTCCTTAAGCCAAATCCAATGAGAATAAGATTCATTCATTCCGTCTCACCTTCCCCATTTCCCCTACACTGTAAAAGCATTTTCTTGTCTGTTTTATGTGAGATAATTTACCCCATTCTATCTCCCCCTTTCTCTTTCTCCAAGTATAGTCTTCTCTCACCCCTTAATTTTATTCTCCAGATATCACTCCTTCATCTTGAACTCACCCTGTGCCATCTATCTATCTATCTATATACATATCTATCTATGTCTATCTATCTATGTATCTATCTATTTATCTATCTATATGTAATTTTTCCCTCCAACTACCCTAATACTGACAAAGTGCTCATGAGTTACAAATATCATCTTTCCATGCAGGAATGTTAACAGTTCAACATTAATAAGTCCCTTATGATTTCTCTTTCCTATTTACCTCTTCATTCTTCTCTTGAGTCTTATATTTGAAAGTAAAATTTTCTATTCAGCTCTGGTCTTTTCATCAAGAATGCTTTACAGTCTTCTATTTTGCTGAATATCCATTTTTCCCCTGTAGGACTGTATTCAGTTTTGCTGCATAGGTGATTCTTGGTTGCAATCCTATCTCTTTCGACCTCCGAAATATCATATTCCAAGCCCACTGGTCCCTTAATGTAGAAGCATCTAAACTTTGTGTTATCCTGATTGTGTTTCCACAGTACTTGAAATGTTTCTTTCTGGCTGCTTGCAATATTCTCCACTTGAATTGGGAACTCTAGAATTTGACTACAATATTCCTAGCAGTTTTCCTTTGATGACCTCTTGCAGGAGGTGATTGGTGGATTCTCTCCACTTCAATTTTGCCCTCTGGTTCTAAAATATCAGGGCAGTTTTCCTTGATAATTTCTTGAAAAATGATGTCTAGGCTCTTTTTTGATCATGGTTTTCAGATAGTCCAATAGTTTTTAAATGATCTCTCCTGGATCTATTTTCTAGGTCAGTTGTTTTTCCAATGAGATATTTCACATTGTTTTCTATTTTTTCATTGTTTTGGTTTTGTTTTAAAATGTCTTGATTTCTCATAAAGTCACTAGCTTCCATTTGTTCCATTCTAATTTTTAAGGAAGTATTTTCTTCAGTGAGCTTTTGGATTTCCTTTTCAATTGCTCAATTCTGCTTTTTAGGGCATTCTCCTCATTGGCTTTTTGGACCTCTTTTGTCATTTGGGTTAGGCTATTTTGAAGGTGTTATTTTCTTTAGTATTTTGGGGTCTCTTTTAGCAAGCTGTTAATTTGTTTTTCATGATTTTCTTGCATCACTCTCATTTCTCTTCTTTGTTTTTCCTCTACTTCTCTTATTTGCTTCTCAAAATGCTTTTTGAGCTCTTCCATGACCTGGGACCAATTCATATTTTTTGAAGGCTTTGGATGTAGGAGTTTTGACTTTGCTGTCTTCTTCTGGTTGTAAGTTTTAATCTTCTTTGTCACCAAAGAAGATTTTATGATCTGACTCTTTTTTTGCAAGGTTTGCTCATGATCCCAGCCAATTATTTGATTTAAAAACTCTTTGTTAATGTAGGGCTCTTCTTCCAGTATGGAGGGTATACTGTCCCAAGCTTTGGGGGTTTTGTGCAGCTGTTTTCAGAGTTACTTCTAGGCACCTGTAAATTTTCATTTCTTCCAAGGTGGTATGATAAGGGGGAGGTGTTTACTCCTTTCCTGGCCTATATGCTGATCTATGTATCAGATCTGACCATTAGTCACATTCCTGTATTCATGCTCAACAGCAACATGAATGAAAAAGGTCCATCAATTTCTGGCAGTTAGAATTTTTCAGTTATATCCTTCCATATGTTTTCCTAAACCAACAAAATTTTAATTGCCATTCTTGATATATTGTTAAAATTGATATATGTTTATGTAACAATGTTTGGTCCTCCACACCTTCTAAAATAGTGTTTCTTATAAACTGGTTAAGGCTACAGAAAAGTTTCAGAGAATGATATGTTCTATGAATGTTTAAAATAACTCAATCTAAATAAAACAAGGTTTGTGGACTTATTCTAGCCTTCTCTGCCCTACCTCTCAGAAAACACAGCACAAGTCCCAGTTATGACTGATAAACTTGGAATCAGGAAATCTTAAGTCCTTGTTCTGACACTTTCTAGCCATGTGATTCTGGGTAAAATACTTATCTTATTCCATTCTCAGTTGCCCTAGATGTGATTTGTCTATGTGTGTGTACACACATATTATATCACATTATATCCATATTAACATATTACATCTACATATCTCTATGCATATGTATATACACATACGGATACATATAAATCTTTCTACATGTATGTATATTTGTGCGTCTCTCTATATGTACCCTTCTGTTTTCTACCTTATAGGGAGTAATACTTCATGTGAGTTACTGCATAACAAACAGTAAATATACAATCTCGAACAATGCAAAAAAAAGAAAAGAAAATATTCCTGAAGAAATCTGTTACTATATCTATATCTATCTATGTCTCTCTATATATGCATGTATGCAGATATACATGTATATAATTATTATTATTATATGACACTTCCATCCAATTTTGTACCTGTTATTAAACCATTTTTTTTGCAGGAAGTTATGTTTATTTAAAGTTGGTTGGAATGCCAAAAGTTGTATGCATGCCAATAATTTGAAAAAAAATAGAGACATTCTTAGAGCCAATAGCATTATTTTGGGGAGAAGATACAGCTGTCATGGCATATGTACATAATAAATACTCAAATCCATTCTAATAGCATATCAGTGGGCTTCTCAGAGAAAATCTATGGGATCTCCTTTATGCTGAATCAACAGAAAATTATTTTGCTTTAGGCAATGAGATGACTAAAAAGTGTTAAGTAATAAGCATATTTTTACTGGAATCAGTTAAGAGAAACATCTGTGTGTAACTAAAACATTGTTGCTCATAAAACAATTTATGAACATCTATCACTTACAGGAAATGTCTGTTAAACAAATTTAGACCTTTGTTTGTTTTGGTTGCATTCTACCTAGGTACAAAAGCCCTTGTCTCAATTCCCTAGAGGTGCAAAAATGGATAACTAGATTCCATTATCCTAAATGATAATTTCCTGAGCACTTTAAAAAAAAGACTAATGAAGCTTTTATTTTGGAGCAGCTAATTCAAACAATAATCTTTTTATAATCTTGACAAAACAAAGAATGTTAATATGCCAGAGTGGAGGGAGAGAGGAAGAATTGTTTTATTCAATGCAAAAATTGTTTTATGAAAAAAGGATAAAAATATTCCCTCATAGGGCTCCTCTAATTATGCTTCAGGTTTCAATTCTTCTTTTAAAGTGAGTTGCTCCTGCAAGGCAACCAATTACATTTTATGTGGCTAGGTATACTGCATTTCTGCCTTGGATACTTAAGGCTCTCATTAACACACCCTCTTCACTCTGCTTGGTTGCAAAGTACAACCTTGTTTATTACCAAATATAACCTCTCAGCACATTCTTGGAGTGGCAGGGGAATTAAGAGTGAAAGAATCCAGTTATGACACTTTAAAAAAAAATTCTGGCCTTTAGATTATGGAAATGAAGTCACATTTCCCCATGTTGGCCATTTATGAAAGCTCTTTAATACAACCTTTAAAAAAGATGACAAAAACCATAGTTCACTCTATAAAGAAGAAAACAACATTTTAGGTGTAAAATTTTATGTAACTCATCTTGTCATCCTCAATGCTATTCTTATTTTATTCCTCTGCACATATGTTATGGTTTGGTCTTCTTTGGGGGGGGAACGGTTGTTCTTAAAACTGTTTTTTTGTACAAAATACTCCATCTCTTCTCCCCATGCCTTTGAGCTGGTTGTCTCCCATGACCGAAGTCCACTTTTTCTTTTTCTTTAGAATCCTTAATTCCCATCAAGTTCAACTTTTCTGCCCCCTTCAAATATATATCCTAGTCTAATCCCCAGAATTTCCAGTGTGCTGTCAGGATACGCACAACCATGCACACATTGTCTACTCCTAGTTAGACTTCAATTTCCTTGAGATCAGTAAATTTGTCCCCTTTTATTTTCTTTTTATATTCCCTGTACCCACCACAAGGACTAGCACTTGGTAGGCCCTAAATGAATCCTTGTTGATTGATTACCACATTGCATAATTGGGATTGACTTTGGTGAATGATCTTCTTCAAGAGCTTAACAAAGGATCAGACCCTTTTGAAGTTGAAATGAGATGACATTTTAATATTGTTGCAGGTCAGTTTCCTTTTCTCTTTGTTCATCAGTTTTATTTATGCATTTTTTATTTAGATCATAGTCATTCTTTACCATAAATCTCTTGCAACCCTGTTTCAATAAAATTAACTTTTAACAAAGAAAAAAATAAGCAAAAATTACACATGTAACATGTCCAATACTGTTTTTAATTCATAATCACCCTGAATCCAAAACTAAAAGATGGAGGTACATTTTCTTATCTCTTTGTGTGGGCCAAATTGCTCTTTATACTTACAGAGAATTCAACTTCATTCGTATCTTTATTTTCATTTATATTTTATGGTGCATTATATATACTGTTTTCCTGGACTTGTTCACTTCAATCTTCATAAATTTGTACAAATATTCAAGTATTTTCATTAATTGCTCATATTCTTTGTTTCTAAAGGCAAAATAGTGTCACATTAAATTCATATGTCACAATTTGTTTTACCATTCCTCCCCCAAAGGGCCATCATTTTGTTTCTAGTTCTTTGCTTCTACAAAACATAATTACATCAATATTGTATAATTGACTGATCAATTCTGGCACTTTTTTGACTCATTGGAATATAGGTCTATTACTCAGATCACTGGGTCAAAAATTTTTAAAAAACCATGCAATTTAATCATTTTTTCAACCCATCATAAATTGCTTTCCAAAATGATTAAATTAATTCCATTAACAGAACTTTAGTGTTCCCATCTTTCTGCAATCTTTCCAGATTAGCTATGTAAACCTTGTCTCATCTTTGCTGATATGCTGGGCATGAGATGAAATCTCACAACAGTTGCTTTAATTTGTATTACTATTATAATTGGTAATTTTAAGCAATTATTTATATATCTGTTGATAGTTTATAATTATTTAGAAAAAAATTAAAAATCTTTTGAGCAATTGTTAATTGGAAAATGGTTAGTAGTTAACCAAATTTATTTTACCCTCTATGTATGGGACAGATATTTATCAAATGAATTTGATGAAAATTTCACACCACCACTGCCAGCCACAATTAATAATTAACCTTTTAGCATTTATTTTGCTCCAGCAAATCCTTCCCACATTCCACATAGTCAGAATTACCTATTATTATTTTTGTGATCTTCTCTCTTCCCTATCTTTTATTTTGTTAAACACTTTACTCCTAATCAAAGGTATGAAAGAAATGTGATCTCGTTCCCTCTCATTTCTTTTAAATGTTGTTAATATTTATTTTCAGATCACTTATTTATTTTGAGGGCATTATAGTATGTAGGTTAAGATGTAAGTCTCGATCCATTTCTGCCAGTCAACATTCTAATTTTGCAAGTAGTTCCTGTGAAATATGCAATTCTAACCAGAAGTAACTTATGTTCTTGGCTCTTTCAAGCTTTATTTTTGTGTATTACTTTTTTTCTGATTTTTCCTCACCTAGTTTATGAAACTGATCTATTTTTTCCATTTTTTATTAGGATAAAATTATTTTGATGATTCTTGCTTGATAATATAATTTGTGGTCAGGAAATTCTCTCCCTTCATTCTCATTTTAAGATCTGCAATTTGTTTGAAGTTTTCCTATATTTATTCATATAATCATGTTGCTTAATATATCTTTATTTAATATGATTAATTCAGTCCACTGGTTACCTAATATTACCTAATAATATACCTAATAATAATAACCACCCTTATGTCCCTTGCATAAATCAAATTTGATCATTATAAATGTGTGTGTGTATTTGAATACACACACATATAACACTTTTGGCTAACATTTTTGCTAGGAATTGATTTACATGAATATACAGTAATGATATTTGTCTACTGATCTCTTTATCTTATACATCCTTCACTGCTTTTGCTACTAAGAACATATTTATCTCATAAGAATTGTACTATGTCATTTTTTCTCAATTTCTAAAAAAAAAAGTTCAATACATGCTAATTGGCCTTTAAATGTGTGATTAAATTCACTTGTAAATACATATAGACCAAAGTCTTTTAAAAATACATTAAGTAGTACCTTTATGTTATTTTAACTTTCTTTTTTTTTGAAATTAGATGCTTCATTTTCTGAAGATTTCCAGTATAGCTTGAATAAAATATACTCTGTTTTTTAGTTGTTCATCATTTCCTTTAAATTCTCACTCTTCCTACTGCATAATTTTGTTTAGCAAGTTCTAGCTATTTCTTTTGTTTCCTTTCATTTTGCTATAAATTCACACAGTTTATTTGGTAATTTTATCTTTCTTTTTCTTTTTTGTCAGGCAAATTATAAGCTCAACAATTTGTTAGTTTTCAATGAATTCATTTTAAGATTTTGTTTTATTGAAATCTGACCTCATAATTCCACTAATCCTGTTCTCTCCAAAATTAAAAAAAGTTCAATTACTATAGTCCGAATAATATCCCAGATGCCAAAAGATAAGGAGGAATGCCCTGAGCAATCTGCCCTGTCAATACAACAATAACAAAGATACAGATTCACTCACCCATTGGCCATGTTTCATTTGGAACTGAATTTGGTAGCACCAAAGTTATATAGAAAGTATATTTTCTGAATGCATGTTCTACCCAGTGGTATAAAGAAGTGTGTCCTCATGTCTTGGGGAAAATATTTATAACTCTTGATCTTGCTATTATTTGCAATGAATACCCTTTGTAAATACTAATTGATAACTAATTTATTAAATTCAAATAGAGAATTAAATGATGTTCATTAAAAGTCAGGGAAACTGAGCACAATAAAGATTCAGTCCTGAAAGCATTAGAGAAAGACCAATCCTCATGGGTATTCTAGATTCAGTGTTGTTCTGGGAGTGACATAAGTGTATTTGCTACACTTGTAAATTTTGACTCTGTGATAGAATGAAAGATTCTTGAGGGCAGTGACTTTCATTTTTGTCTTTTTATTCCCACTGCTTAATGCAAAACAGGTCTTTAATAAATGCTTGTTAATTCATTTGTTGTTCATTTCCAATATGAACTTGATTTCCATATTTTCTTGTTCCTCTGATTTTCATGACTTCTCTCATGTTTTTTGTAGATTTGTCAATTTGTTAATTTTCTACATATTTAAATATTGAATTGAAAACATAATTAATTCTCAATTTTAATGTATTTTTACATAGTATTTTCCCTTCTTTTGCTTGTTTTTTCTGAATATAGTAACTTTTGGTAAGTTGTCTCATCTTTATTATTTAGTTTTGTTGTGGTTGTGGTTGCTGGTCTGTCATTCAGTCACGTCTGACCCTCTGATTCCATGAATCATAGCATACCAGACCCTTCCATTCTCCACTATTTCTCAAAGTCTGTCCAAATTCATGTTCATTATTTCCATGTTACTATCAATCCATCTCATCTTATGCCATGCCCTTTACCTTTTGCCTGTGATCTTTCCCAACATCTGGGTCTTTTCCAATGAATTTTGCTTTCTTGTTATGTGGTCAAAGAGTTTAAGCTTCAGCTTTAGTATTTGAATTTCCATTGAAGAACCTGAATTAATTTCTTTAGGTATTGACTGTTTTGATCTTCTTGTTCTCCAAGGGATTCTCAAAATTTTTCTCCAGCAACACAGTTCAAATATGTCAATTCTTCAGCACTCAGCTTTCCTTTTCCATTCAGTTTTGCATATATGTTCATTGTTTCTATGATTTGTAATTGGGAGCACTGATTGTTCTTTTTATAATGCATTATTATAGATCCACTTAGGTTGGTTCTTTTTTTTTAACTTCCCTACATTAATTGCTACCTTACTGAGTTATTATCTTTAAAGTATGTCTTTATTATACCCACATATTTGTATTTATTCACAATTTGGCTTTACCCTAGCATGTGGTCTATTTCAAGGTATCATATTGTGCTAAAAATAGGTAAACCTAATTTAACTGTGTTGGTATTACTTTTTTGGAGGCAGGTGCATTCTCTGAACAGGATTACAACTGTTTCTTGTATGGCATCATCTCATGCCTAGTAAAATCTCTTCCTTTCACTATTTTCAATATTTATTGAATTTATTTGTCTTTATTTTTAGATTTTTTTGTCCGAAGCAAATTGTTGGTTTTATTTTCATATTCATTCTGTTTTTCTCATTTGCTCAAAAGGATTGTTTGAATTGTCATTATTTATATTTGTTTGTTTTGTGTTTTTACTTCATTTATTTCTTTAGTGTTGATTTTTATCCAATTCTTCTTTTAAGTGAATGCTGTTAATTTTGTTTACATGACATAATTGTTAGATTTGTGTACTTTTTCTTTGTCACAGATCCTTGAGGCTGAGCATCTTCATATTCCCTAAATTAGGGACTTTGGCATCCAAGCCAGATCTCTGGTCAAACTAAACTTGTCAGTAAACCTATCACCAGGTTTCTAGTTCCCTTTCTTTCCCTTGCACATCCATCCTTTCTCCCTGCCTCTGCCTTTGTAATGTCTTCTGAGCATACACAGTTGCACTCCTTTCCTTTAACATTTCTTTTAGCATTTTTTTTTTTGCTTTTTATGGAGTGGAAAGTGTGTTTTTAGACTGTCTCTTCCACAAATAGGAAAGTCAAGTAGATTTCACTACAACCAGATACTGAAACTCAAGCCTGTGAGGTTGCTTCTACTGCCTTTTATCTTGTGTATTGTTTCTTTCTTCTCCTTTTATGGGTTCAGTTTGAATGCACTATAGATCTGAGGTATATGTATATGACCTTCTTTGAGATTATTACGTTGCACGAACAACTGTTTTTTACCAATTTGCCAATCATGGCTCCTTCCCATTTCTATTATAAACTCTTTTGTTGTTGTTGTTATTGTTCAGTCATTCAAGTCAATGAATATTTATTCAGCTCCTATCATGTGCAAAAGACTGTGTTAAGCACAGCGATATTATAGGTATTTACCAACTATGTCCCATGCCTCTTGACAAGCTTCTCTTACCTTCAGGTTGGGAATCTTTCTGCTAGGCATTGTACAAAGTCTTTGGGGCACAAAAAAAGAAACAAAAAGGACATGATAATCTTTGCCTTCAGGGAATTTTCATTTTAATGGGCAAAGAAAATAAATATACCAGAATCATGGTGACCAAGGAACGGCATTTTGGATTGGTAAATCACAAGAATAGTAGGTATACTCACAGGGCAATTGATTGATGCAATTTTTCCACAGGAGTTTTGGTGTTGATTTAACTATATCTCCCAGAACTGGATTGGAAAGCATGGAGGTGCAGATTGCACAGAATGACATATGGTAAGAAAATGGTTGAGGAACAGGACTGTAGTGTCTGGGTGAGGCTCACCAGATAGAAGATGAAAAATACAAGGCAATTTTGTGCTGTGCTACACTGATAGCAGAATCCAGAATGTAGACACAAGCTAGTGAAGAAGATGAGGGAACAAATGACTAAGATAAGAGGAGCATTTCAATATTATATCAAGGATATCTCTTTATATTTAGAGCCAGAATGTAAACATTTCATGCACAAGGAACACAGAAGGGTAAATATATCATTAGAGTAGTATTGTTATTACCTGAATAATATATAGCACAGAGCTTAGCCCAAAAATGCTTGATCTAGGCCCTCTCACTTGCTTGCTCACTCTATCTGTATATCAATCATATCTATCTATCTATCTATCTATCTATCTATCTATCTATCTATCTATCTACCTATCTAATGTCTATTTAATGTCTATCTCATATCAGAAAGAAGCACTCAATAACATTGAGCCTCATAAGATCATTTGAGTAAATAATTAAAAGAGATTTACACACCGGAAAAAAAAAGAGGGGTGAGTCAAGTCATTGCCACAAGCTCTGTTCATCCTTAATGAGATCACTAAAGCAGGTTGTTCAGGTATCCAATAATTCCATATCAGATAAGAAAAATGCCAAGGCTTTCGGGTAACAAACTAATACACACACATATCCATATATATATATAGCAGTGGACAGAAAAATAATTATGCATGAATTTATAAATATATGCATATACAGATACAAACATACAGCTCTGAAAAGAGAGATATAGTTAGATATTTCCCCCCTACTTATGCTTATGGAGTCATTGTTTTCTAAAGACAATTGCAACTAGAACATAGCTGATGTGACAACTACCGGTACTCAAATCTACTAAGCACTTATTTATCTTTTCATGCTCAGTAGAATATATGTTTCTTGAGGATAGGGGCTTTGTTTATGTCTTAGTATTCCCATCACCTGGCACAGTTCCTTACACTTAGTAGGTACTGATAATGTGTTTGTGGAATTGAACTGAATTTAACCCCTTCAGTGAAAGCCTGTTCTAAAGGGATTCATATCAAACAATTCACAAAGCTAAGAGTAATGGTTCTCTGTCCCATTGAAAGCAAACCTGATTGGGTTATTTGATTTGAGAGAGTGAGCAGTTCTCCATGTTTCCAAAGAAGATTAAAAATAAGTCAGGTGAAGTTAATCAAGTCAAAAATCAAATGAGTAGGTGGAGATGAAGTGCTGTATTTAAGTCCTGTCTTTCAATACATCTGAATAGGGAAAGCGAAACTGCTCATTACCAAAATGTGTGTTAAAATGCAACAGTCCACAATCTATCCCAGTTCTGCTTGATTAACTTATAGGAAGGTATGGGCTGACCTCATTTATATTAGAAAACAAAACTTTTCAGGCTGCATTAATCTTAATATTTTTGAAATGTATCTATTAATTCTAATTAAGTTCATTCATGATCTCACTGACACTCTTTCAATACAAATGAACTATTTTTCTCCAGTAACATTTTTATGTGTTGTTTGAACTGTGTAAAGAACATAGGAAATATCCTTCTTAGTACCTCCCTTTATACTTAATTATACAATTTGATTTTAGGAGGAAGTTAATTTGGGCCTCAGGTCAGACTCCTATCATGCATACCCCAGTTGCAGAAAAAAAAAAAAAAAACTTTAAGCTAATTGGGACACATGTGCTCAGGAAACATAATGGGGACATCTACAAAAATTTTGAAACTAATACATTAAAGTTCATTTAGTTTAGTACATATGACACAAAAAATAAAACACCGTGGTGACATTCTCATGAATAACTGCTTGTTTCATAAATATGTGTATAAGTAAATCCTGAACACCCTTTTGATAGAGCATTTTGTTCACAAAAATTGGGCTAATTTGTTGCTTTGTGATTTTGTATTTTTTAATCATCATTATCAACAGAAAGAATTTATCTTCTTTGGGTTTTTTAGATTTTGAGTCGTAATATTCCTATTCTTTTTTTTTAAATGGCTAAGTTAACAATCATCAAATGTGAACATTTCAAGATAGGGAGAAGAATATGAGAAACAACTCATGTTATACACAATTTTTGAATATCTTTTGTATTTATATATACATATATATGTACATATATATGTGTGTGTGTATGTTTACATACATAGAGAGATATATTTTAACACTGTTGTAACAATATTACTGTATTTGTCCTGTGTATTTTTGGAGCATTTAAAATATTTTATTGATACTCTTAGCTTTTATATCTATTATTACTCATTAACTCACCTCTCATTAAAATTTACTAGAAGCCATCATTTCTTAAAATTAAATTTTATTTTCAATTATTCAGCATCTATTCTTTCCCTCACTAAATTACAAAGAATAACAAAACCCTTATAAACAAGTTAATTAATATTTTATAACAAAATACTCAAGTAAAAGAAATCCTCATATTAGTCACACCAAAGATGTATATTTCCTTCTGCACATTAATCTATAATTATAGATTATTAATATTATATATTATATATAATATATATATAATATAAATTATATTAATAATCTATAATAGTATATAATAGGGGTGGAAACCTGTAGCCTGAAGTACACATGTGGTCCTCTACATCCTTGATACAACCTTTCAACTGAGCCCAAATTTTACAGCACAGATTCTTTTATTAAGGGAATTTGTTCTGTGAAGTTTGAATTCAAAGGGCCATACTTGAGCACCTAGAGGGCACATGTGGCCTTGAGGCTGCAGGATCCACACCCCTGGACTATAACCTTTCTTTCAAGAGATGGCCAGTATTCTACACTAGTAGGCACCTGAAAGCATGGCTGGTCACTATGTTGACCAGATTTCTTAAGTCTTTCAGAAAGTTTTTATTTTTGTTATACTGATGCTATAGCATCAATTGTCTATACCAGTTTCATTCAATTTGCATCAATTCATGTAAGTCTTCCAAAGTTTCTCTAAAATTCTCACTTCACAATTTCTCAAAGCATAATAGTATTCCATTACATTTACATATCAGTTGGTCACCATTATATTCATTTAATCTAGTATCGTTATTATGGAGTTTGCTGCTTAGACAATATTTTGTACCTCTTTTGTCAAGTTATTATTCTCTTGTCTATTTTTTCTTCCATTGCTCTCATTTCCTTCCTATGTTTTTCTCTTGCACCCTCATTTATGAAAATAACATTTTAACTCCTTCAAAAAAGCCAAATATTTCTTAATCTCTTACAGAAAGTTTTGTTCAACTTGTAGCCAAGGCTATGTTGTTATTGTTGTTGTTGTTTTCCCCTGAGACACTGCTTGGAAAAGTTTTGGAATCATTGTTTTGTTGTAGGTTTGCATTGTGAGCATCTCTGTCACTCTGTGTGTGTGTGTGTCTGTGTGTGGTGACATTATGTCTGTTCATTTGCTCATCTTTATGGCCTGCTTCTTGACCTTAGGCTTAGGGATGGGTTCTATATATTTTTGGAGGGAAGATCAGGACTGATTCTATTACTGCTTTCTTGGGACATTTAATAGGGTATTATTCCAGGATTTCAAAGAAATGTCAGACTAAGGGCCTGAAATATTCCAATGCTCTTGAAATGGTTTGATCCAGCACATATTGTTCTGCTGCCCACCTGGTATAAGCTCTGTAATGTCTTGACCTGGTTTTGGTTCTAAGCAAGACACCTGTTAGCTTTTCCCACTTAAAATAATAGTAGACTACTGCTGGGCTCAGATATTATTAGTCAACTAGACATTTTTTTCATCATCCAGAATGACAAAACTGCATGCTCCCCATTGATCTGGGATTCTGACACTGGTTATCCTGATTCAGACTTTAGACTTATCTGGAGGCTGGAACTGAGATCCTGCTCTGGCCCTGAAATCAGAAGTGCAGAGCTGCTGCTTTCTCTCTAACACCATCCCTAGCCAGTTTTCCTCAGTCTTCCCCAGATATGCCATATCTAGTATCCTCAGATTTCCTTGTCCTCTATATGATGACCTGTGCTAGAAAAAAAGGGGGTTTTCCCCTTGATTTTTGATCATGCCTCAGACTAGTGCATTTTCTACACAGTTTGGAGTAGTTTTATCCTTTTTTTTTTTGGTGGTGGTGGTGGGGACTCAGTTGTTGATTTTCTTACTACTCCAACATCTTTGCTTCAACTATTCTCCATCACTTCTTTACAAGGGAGAAGAGAACATGGAACAGGTGGATGCTCAAGAGCAATGCTTTATGTTTGATGCAGTTTCTAGTCTTCTGCTTCACCTTTCTTACCCTGAACCAGACTTCAGTCATATATTCTTATTTGCTATTGGCAAACAAATTCATTATATTTCCAAAATTATCTGTTCTTCCTCACTTTCTTGAAACATTAACGAGGTTCTATTAGTTTGGTTACTCAGACTTGAATTCTTAGTTATATTTAACTTCTTAATCTCCATTCTCTCTACCCCTAAGTCAATTAGTTTCCAAGGCATATTGATTCTAGATCAATAATGTGCCTTGATTCAGTCTTCTTGCTATTCATATTATTATCATCATAACTTAGATTTTTTTTTATTCTTATCAGGATTGTTGCAATCACTTCTTACATGTTCATTCTACCTCAAGTCCCTTCTCTCCAACCCATCTGTCATAGTGATACCAAATTAATAACAAAATATATAAAGCAAGCTCTGATCTTATCACACCCCTCAAAATCTTCAGTGTTTCTCTAATGACTATGAAATTATTTCCAACTACTTCAGTCTTACATTCAAAGACTCTTTTATAGGTTCATATCCCATTATTCTCCTTTGTCTCCTTTAGTCAAGCTACACTATTCTCTATGTAAAATAAAACTTTGCATTTTTATAACACTAGATAAAATATATTCCTCAGCATAGTAATCAGAAGCACATAGATTTCAAACATCATTCAGCTGGCATCTCTAGCACCTTCAGGCTTCTTTATGTAACTGTTCTGTGTTAGTATTCATTTTGTATATGGCTATCCTGAACTTGTTGGTGTCAGCCTTTTCATTTTTACTTTGGGGCAACTTTCCTTCTTTCTTTGCACATACATTTTTAGTAAGGAGTAGTCACTTTAAAGAAACATGTTTAGTATATTAGTCTCCCTTATGATTCATCCTTAAGCAATATTCAGGATTATCAGTGTAGTTTCATGTTTTATTCACATTAAGACAACATGCAGCATTGAAAAGAGCACTTCATTCTGAAGCAGACCATTTTTATTCGAATCTTTGCTTTATCATTTACCACCTTAGACCTTGTTATAGGTGACAACAGTAATCCTCTGTTTTCTCATTTGTAAAATGAGACTATTGACCTAAGTAGTACTGGAAATTCTTTCCCACTTGATCTCTGTCCAAACCATAACCATCATTCAATTCTAGTTCAAATGTCATCTCATCCATTAAGGTTTGCTTTATCTTCCCAAGCTATTCCTCCCCCTCCTTTCCATATTCTGAACCATTACAACATATGATTTATATATTTTCAAAGGAATATATCAAAATCTGACCCTTTTCTTTATTTATATGAGTATACTTAGTTACATCTAGCTAGGATTCTACAATTATATGAGGTTAATTTGTGCCTCCTATCTCTCCTTTCCTTTCCCCTTCTAGTGAAAGTTCTTCTGGGATATAGTAGAGGGTACAGGGAGTGGAGCTATTTAATTGATAAAGAGAAGACTCAGATAAAAAAAAATAACCTTTTATCAAGGCAAGTTGGTAACCTATCTGCAAATTGTTATCTTCAAGAGTTGCCCTGAACAGTAAGAGATGAAATGATTAAATGAGGGTCACAAGGTATTATTTGTCAGATATGTGACTATAATAGAGAACAACAGAGAATGTGTTATTCATTTTGGAGTATTTGACTGTCCTTCAGTGCTTGACCTAGTTTATTGTATTTAATAGTTTTTCATAAAATATTTTAATAGGATGTTGTGCATTTCAAATAGTTTAATTATATTTGTGTAAAATCAAAAAATAACAATTTCTCTAATTACATATAATTTGGGAGCCAAAAGAGATATGATAAATTATCTGTCCCTGGGCTTGGAGTCAGGAAAACTCATCTACATGAGTTCAAATCTGGCCTCAGACACTTACTTGCTATGTGACCCTGAGCAAGTCACTTAGCCCTGTTTACCTTAGTTCTTTAACTGTAAAATGAGCTGAAGAAGGGAATGGCCAACTACTCCAATATTTTTGTCAAATTAATCCCAAATGGAGTCATGAAGAGTCAGACATGAGTGAAACAATCAGACAACAATAAGGAAAACATTAAAGAGATATGAACACAGTCAAATAGCTAGGTAGTAAAGAGGTAGTATTAGAACTGGTCTTTATTTTCTTTCTACTATATCACATTTAATTCAATTGTTATTGATTTTTATGTCAATTTAATGTCAATTCATTTTCAGTATTTTGAAGGAATTCAGATACTAACTATATCTATACATCTATATCTATAGATATGTATAGATTCAGTTTAGTCTATTTACCCACATAGAATTAGTCATTTTTTAAAAATTCAAAATAAAATTCTCTGGATAGATGGGATAATATTGTTCTGGATAAAATAAGGAAATCTAGCATAGGGCAATAATGTACTTAAAATGCATAAAATATCATTTCATTTAGAAATATTCAAGTAAGAAATCACAGATTGCCATAAAAATTATATTTGATTTAATGGTACTGTCATTTGTGGAAAATATGAATTATTAATGTAATAAAATAAATGTATACAACTTCCTAAGGAAAATGAGTTAATATTAAGCCCATTTCCTTAATAGAAAACAATGTAGACACATGCTAAAATAATAACCTCACTAATAAATGTCATATATGTGTTATATTTCTAATTCTAGCTATTAGAAGTTGTTGTGAAATGTAAAACAATATCTTCAGCTGAAAGGGTTAAAAAATCATAGAGCAGATAATTCAAATTCTAAGGTGCTCTCTGGATTCTTAAATCATGGAGATTTCTGTTGGAAGAAATTCTGGACTTAAAGACAAATTAAATACTTTGAATGATTATGCTATGAATGACTTACAAGGAATTGAAAACATTGAAGAGCTGTATACATCTTTTTATTGAAAACATTCTTTAAAAACCAAGATTGAAGAGGTGATTTTTAAATAGTGATTACATTAACTGGCTAAGTCATTTGAGTTCATTTGTAGGAAATTATAAATGTATTCAAGTCTCTAAAATGGCATATATATGTGTGTACATGTACATACATATAATCTTTAAAAGTTCAACAAACACATTAAATACTTACTATGTTATAAAATATTCCATACATATGCAAATGAACACATATAAAAAATATAAACTTATTAGTTAAAGAACTGGCCTCAGAATCAAGAAGATCTGGGTTTACATCCTGCTTCCAACACATATTTTCTGTGTGACCTTGAGCAAGTCACTAAAGCTCTCAGTAACCCAGAGAGCTAAGACTTTAAATTTCAATAGAAGTACTGATCTACATGGCTAGAGGTAGTGCCCCACCTTCAAAAAAAATGACAGGTCCAGTAAAAAATCAATTTCAAATATGGTAAAATGTTTGGACCTTCATTTCATAATGGTAAAAGTCTATTATATCAAGCATATTACACAATGTTCTACATGTGAGGCTAATAACTGATGAAATAATTTGGCAGCTAAGATTTATACTACAACATTTGAGAGAAGGAATATGGATTAAGTCAGGCCTACAGAGTCAGGAATCAGTCCTACTTCTCTCCCATAGGTGGAAAATAGATGGGATTGTTTCATATGCCTGAGCAATTTTCCCAATATCTAGCCAGGTCATCATTTGTGAATAGAAGAAAACATAAATAGTGCATAAGAATTCTATTTACCAAATTATTTGAAGATCATTTTCATTATTGCCTAATGAACTTGGATTCAAGTAATATATTTGCCTTTTAATATTTATCCAGATAATCACAACCAAGAGATGTCATATCTTTAGAATAAAATGGAATAAAATTATAGAAATTTAAAATAGATATCCAACAAAATGATATAAATTGTAAGAAGTAGCATTATTGGGGGGTGGAGCCAAGATGATGGGGTAAAAGCAGTGACTTGCTTGAGCTCTCCCCCAAACCCTCCAAATACCTATAAAAATGGTTCTAAACAAATTCTAGAGCAGCAGAACCCACAAAAAGACAGAGTGAAACAAATTCCAGCCCAAGAAAACCAGGGTGGTTGATGGGAAAAGTCTGTTGTACCGAGCTGGGAGAGGAGCACAGTTCAGCATGCGCCAAGCAGACAAAGACCAGGCCTCAACAAACCCAGAGCAGACCTCAGGGAACTGAATCACTAGCAGTTGTAGCAGTTTCCAGACTTCTCAACCCACAAATACCAAAGACAACTTAGAAGGTCAGTGGGAAAAGTCTGTCAGATATGAGTGAGAAAGCAGAGAGAGACCTGGGTGAGAGAGCAAAGTGGTCCAGCCCTGGCCCTAGCACAGCCCCATGCCTTTGACCATAGCTGCAGCAGGTGCTTCCAGACCTCTAGGCCCATAGACTGGGGGATTCAGCAGCTGATCAGAGGGGAATTGGAGGGATGTCTTTGATGTTGCTGAGGCAGGATTCTCTTGCTTTGCCCCTACTTAGATCTGGGTCACAGTCTGATCTAGAAAATAGAACGAGGAGAGATAATTAAAAAATACTGGACTGTCTCAAAGCCATGATCAAAAAAAGAGCCTAGAGATCATCTTTCAAGAAATTATCAAGGAAAATTGCCCTGATATTTTAAAAACACAGGGCAAATAGAAATTGAAAGAATTCACCAATCACCTCCTGAAAGAGATCCCCAAAGGAAAGCTCCTAGGAATGTTGTGGACAAATTTGAAAATTCCCAGGTCAGGGAGAAAATATTGCAAGCAGCCAGAAAGAAGCAATTCAAGTGTTGTGAAACACAATCAGGATAACCCAAGATTTTCTGCTTCTACATTAAGAGACCGGAGGGCTTGGAATATAATATTCTGGAAGGCAAAGGAAATAGGATTACAACCAAAAATCACTTACCCAGCAAAACTGAGTACAATCCTTCAGGGTAAAAAAAATGGACGTTCATGAAATACAGGACTTCCGATGAAAAGACCAGAGCTGAATAGAACATGTGACTTTCAAATACAAGACCCAAGTGAAATATGGAAGAGGTAAACAGGAAAGAGACATCACGAGAGACTTATTAAGGTTGAACTATTTACATTCCTGCAGGGAAAGATGATATTTGTAACTCATGAGCCCGTTGTCAGTATTAGGATAGTGGGAGGGAAAAAAATATATATGTATGTGTAGATAGATAGATAGAGAGCACAGGGTGAGTTGAAGATGAAGGGGTGATATCTGTAAAATAAAATTAAGGGGTTAGAGAGGATTATAGTGGGAGAAGGAGAAAGGGAGAAGTAGAATGGGGTAAATTATCTCACATAGAACAGACAAGAAAACTTTTTTTACAGTAGAGGGGAAATAGGGAAAGGTGAGAGGGAATGACTGAATCTTATTCTCATGGGATTTGCTTAAGAAGGGAATAACATACACACTCAATTTGGCATAAAAATCTATCTTGCCCTACAGGAAAATAGAAGGGGAGGAAATAATAGAGGGGGGATGATAGAAGGGAGGGCAGATTGGGGGAGGAGGTAATCAGAAGCAAATACTTTTGAAGAGGGACAGAATCAAAGAAGAGAATAGAATAAAGGGGAGCAGAATAGGATGAAGGGTATACAACATGACTGCTATGGAAGTGTTTTGCATGACTACACATGTATAACCTATATCAAATTCCTTGTCTTCTCAATGAGGGTGGGTGGGGTGGGAGAAAGGGAGAGAATTTTGAACTCAAAGGTTATTTTTTTTAGTTCATGCCCTCATTTTTATTTTTTTAATTTTTTATTTTTAACATGTGTTTTTAAAATTTTGGTTACAAATTTTTTCCCATCCTCCCTCCCCACCCACTTTCATTGAAAAGGCAAGCATCTCGATACAGGTTATAGATGTGTAGTCATGCAAACACTTCCACAGTAGCCCTGTTGTGAAAAACTAAGTATATTTCCCTTTATCCTATCCTACCCCCAATTTATTCTATTCTCTCTTTTGACCCTGTCCCTTCTCAGAAATGTTTGCTTTTGATTATCCCCTCCCTCAATCTGCCCTCCCCTCTATCAACGCCCTGCTCTCTTATTCCCTTCCCCCTTTATTTTCCTGTAGGTTAAGATAGATTTCCATACCAAATTGTGTATATTATTCCCTCCTTAAGCCAAATCCCATGTAAGATTCACTCATTCTCTCTCACTTTCCCCCATTTCCCCTCCACTGTAAAAGTCTTTTCTTGTCTGTTTCATGGGAGATATTTTACCTCATTCTACTCCTTTTCTCCTTCTCCCAGTATAATCCTCTCCCATCCCTTAATTTTATTTTCCAGATATCACCCTTTCATCTTCAATTTACCCTGTGCCCTCTATCTATCTATCTATCTATCTATCTATCTATCTATCTATCTATCTATCTATCTATCTATCTGTCTGTCTGTCTGTCTGTTTGTCTGTCTGTCTGTCTGTCTATCTATCTATCTATCTATCCAAACACCTAATTTTTCCCTCCCACTCCCCTAATACTGACAAAGGACTCATGAGTTACAAATATCATCTTTCCTTGCAGGAATGTAAACAATTCAACCTTAATAAGTTTCTTGTGATTTCTCTTTCCTGTTTACCTCTTCCATGTTTCACTTGAGTCTTGTATTTGAAAGTCAAATTTTCTATTCAGCTCTCGTCTTTTCCACAGGAATGCTTGAAAGTCCCCTATTTTTTTGAATGACCATTTTTTTACCCTGAAGGATTGTACTCAGTTTTGCTGGGTAGGTGATTCTAGGTTGTAGTCCTAACTCCTTTGCCCTCCAGAATATCATACTCCATGCCTTCCAGACTCTTAATGTAGAAGCTGCTAAATCTTTTGTTATCCTGACTGTGTTTCCACAATACTTGAATTGTTTCCTTCTGTCTGCTTGCAATATCTTCTCCTTGACCTGGGAATTCTGTAATTTGGCTACAATATTCCTAAGAGTTTCCCTTTGGGGATCTCTTTCAGGAGAAGATCGGTGGATTCTTTCAATTTCTATTTTTGCCCTGTGTTTCTAAAATATGAGGGCAGTTTTCCTGTATAACTTCTTGAAAGATGATGTCTAGTCTTTTTTTTTTTTGATCATGGCTTTCAGATAGTCCAATAATTTTTAAGTTTTCTCTCCTGGATCTATTTTCCAGGGCAGTTGTTTTTCCAATGAGATATTTCACATTCTCTTCTATTTTTTTATTCCTTTGGATTAGTGTTATAGTGCCTTGATTTCTCAAATTGTCCCTATCTTCCAATTTCCCCATTCTAATTTTTAAGGAAATATTTTCTTCAGTAAGCTTTTGGACTTCCTCTTCTATTTGGCCAGTTTTGCTTTTAATGGCATTCTTCTCCTCATCGGCTTTTTGGACCTCTTTTGCCATTTCGTTTAAGCTATTTTTTAAGGTATTATTTTCTTCAGTATTTTTTTGGGTCTCCTTTAACATCACTCTCAGTTTTTCTTCTACTTTTCAAAATCCTTTTTGAGCTCTTCCATGTCCTGGGACTAATTCATATTTTTCTTGGAGGCTTTGGATGTAGGAGTTTTGGCTTCTTGTCTTCTTCTGGTTGTATGTTTTGATCTTCTTTGTCATCAAAGTAGGATAATATAGTCTGATTCTTTTTGTGCTGCTTGCTCATGATCCCAGTCAATTACTTGAGTTATAATCTCTTTGTTAAGGTAGGAGTCTCTTTCCAGTGTGGAGAATGTACTGTCCCAAGGTTCAGGGGTTTTGTGCAACTGTTTTCAGAGATACTTCTAGGGATCTAAATTTTCAGTTTTTCCAAGGTGGTATGATCAAGGGTGAGGTGTTTACTCCTTTCCTGGCCTGTGCTGTGGTCTATGAGCACTCTTTTCTGTCTTGGAACTATGAGGAGGTTTTCCTCTCCACTGTCACTATAAACTCCACCACGCCAGTGCTCCTCCTCACCCGAGGACCACCACCCAGTACTGTGATCCAGATCCAAGCACGGGCAAAGCAAGATAATCCTGCACCATCAGGGAGATCCCTGCAATCCCCCTCTGATCAGTCACTCAATTCCCCCTCAATCTGTGGGCTGGAAGCTCAGGAGTCAGCTGCTGCCACAGTCAAACTTGGGGACTGGAGCTGAGACCACTGGCTTCTCTCTGTCAACGCAGACACGGACTTTTTCCACTGACCTTCTAAGTTGTCTTTGGTGTTCACGGATTGAGAAGTCTGGAAACTGCCACAGCTGCTTGCAATTCAGTCCTCTGAGGCCTGCTCCAGGTTCACTGAGGCCTGCGCACCCACGCCTAACTGCATTCCTCTCCCTGCCTGGCGCAATATGCCTTTCCCATCAACCATCCCAGCTGTCTTGGGCTGGAAATTTGTTTCCCTCTGTCTTTTTGTGGGTTCTGCTGCTTTAGAATTTGTTTAGAGACATTTTTATAGGTATTTGGAGGGGTTTGAGCTCAAGCAAGTCACTGCTTTTACTCTGCCATCTTGGCTCTGCCCTCAAATATGAAACATTATATTTACATGCAAATGAGAAATAAGATATAGGCAATGGGGTATAGAAATCTATCCTGCCCTACAGAAAAATTGAAGGGGAAGGGGATAAGAGAAGGGGGGTGATAGAAAAGAGGACACATTGGGGGAAGGGGTATTCAGAATGCATGTTGTCTTGGTGTGGGGGAGGGCAGAGATGGGGAGAAAATGTGGAACTCAAAATCTTGTGGAAGTAAATGTTGAAAACTAAAAACCAGTAAATTAATTTTAAAAATAAATTCCTACATGACAGGTCAAAAAAAAAAGAAGTAGCATTATTTGTGCTCTAGAGTTGAAAAATGTATGTGTCCCAAGAGAATGAATATTTTATAACTACAGAATATGTTTCATTATCAAATATCTAAAAATAAATCACATTGATAAAATAAATTTAGTTTATTACGACCAGATAGTATTTGCAAAGAATGGGATGAGACACACCTATAGGATTGGCTAATATAACAAAATAGGAAAATGAAATTTGTTGAAAATGTTGGAAAATTGGAACATTAATGCATTTTTGATGGAGTTGTGGATTGATCCAACCATTTTGGAGAGCAATCTGGAACTATGCCCAAAGAGCTATAAAATGTGCATACCCTTTATCCAGCAATACCACTTCCAGGGCTGTATCTCAAAGAGATCATAAAAATAGGAAAAAGGACCCATGTTTACAAAAATATTTATAGCAGTTCTTTATGTGGTGGCAAAGAATTGGAAATTGAGGGGCTGCCCATCAATTGGGGAATGGCTGAACAAGTTGTGGTATATGAATGTAGTGATATTGTGTACAATACTATTGTGCTATACAAAATGATGAGGAAGTAGACTTCAGAAAAACCTGGAAAGAGTTGTATGGAGTGAGGCTGAGTGAAGTGAGCAGAACCAGGAGAACATTGTACACAGTAACAGCCATGTTGTGCAATGACTAACTTTGATAGACTTAGCTCTTCTCAGCAATGTAAGGATCTAAGACATCTCCAAAAGTATCATGATGGAAAATGCTATCCACATCCAGAGAAAGAACTATGAAGTTTGAATGCAGATTGAAGAATACTATTTGCCCTTTATTTTTCTTCTGTTATGTTTTGTTTCTTCTTTCTTGTGGTTCTTCCTATTGGTTTTAATTTTTCTTTACAACATGACTAATGTGAAAATATGTTTAATAGGAATGTATATGTAGAGCCTATATTAGATTGAACACCATCTTAGGGAGGAAGGTGGGGAGGGGAGGGGAGAAAATTTAAAAATCCAAAGCTTACTGAAGTGTTTGTTGAAAATTAAAATTAAATATTTTTTTTAAAAAAAAGAGGGGGAGGAGAGATTTCTAGTTATTTCCCTAAGTACATTTTTCTATGAATTTTGTTTGAGCTCATGAAGGTAATGACTACATCTTATTTTGTTTTCTGTCTTTCTCAGTGCTTACAAAATTACATCATACTTACTCTGTTCTTGGTAAATATTTGTTGAATAAATGAGTAAATAAATGAAAAGGGATCTCTTCAGAATATGGAACTTGACAACAGTGATTTTAGTTTCAACATGGCAGGATGAAATATTTATAAACTGGCAGGAGCCAAGATGGCAGAGTAGGCAGTAAATCACTGTCACATTTCCACATCGATCTCTGGGGAAAAAATCAGCAACACAAAAAATAATAGCACCCCAGGAAAAATCCTTGAAGAGCAGAGCAAGCAGAAAGATGGGATGGAGCAGTCTTTTAGCCCAGAAACTTGGAGGATCAGCTAGAAAGGCCCATCTCACTTGGGTAAAAGACGAGTTCATTACAGCACAGGGAGCATTCCAGCAAGCTAGCAGCAAGCCCCACCTCAGCAAATCAGTGTGAAAGCCTGAACCCCCGGGTGATATAGCAGTCAAACACCAATATCAAGAACTCCCATGTGCTTTAGCATAAACAGGGGAACCAGCAGACTCCAGCTCAGAAAACTGCCACATGTGCCAGGGCAGCCCTGGGTGGGCAGGTGTACTCCAGCAGCCAGGCCTCCATGTGCTTCAGTGAAGCCCCATGAAAACGCAAAAATCCCCAATTGACCTCAGGACATGCCAGACATTACCACTAGGACCCCAGTTCAGCACCAGGTATGCTGCCAGATCCTTACAGCCTCCAGCTGCCAACACCTGAGGCCTCATCACATAAAGCCAGTGAGCACAGCCCCAAGCTCCAGCACAAGAAGCTTGGAACAGTACCTGCTGAGCCCCAGAAGTGGAGCTCAACTTTAAAAGCTAGGAAATAGGCAAAAAAAGATGAGCAAAAAGCAAAAACAAACACTGACCATAGACAGTTTCTATGGGGAAAAGGAAGATCAAAACCCAAACTCAGAAGAGGACAACATTGTTAATATACCCACAACCAAAACCTCAAAGGGGAATATGAATTGGCATTAAGGCCAAAAAGTCTTCTTGGAAGAGCTCAAGAAGAATTTTAAAAGTCAAAGAAGAGAGGTAGAAGAAAAATTGGGAAAGGAAATGAGAGGTATGCAAGACAGAATCACTAGCATGGAAAAGGAAGGACAAAAATTGATTGTAGAATACAATTCCTTCAAAAATACAATTGTCAAATGGAAAAAAAAGGTACACTGAAGAAAAACAATTCCTAAAAAAGTAAAATGACCAAATGGAAAAGGAGGCACAAAAACTCACTGAAGAGAACTCCTTAAAAAGTAGAACTGGATAAATGGAAAAGGAGGTACAAAAACTAGCTGAAGAAAACAATTCATTTAAAATTAGAACTGGGCAAGTGGAAGCTAATGATTCTAAAAGACATCAAGAATTAGTCAAACAACATAAAAAGAATGAAAATCAAGAAGAAAACATAAAATACCTCATTGAAAAAACAACTGATCTAGAAAATAGATTCAGGAGAGATAATTTAAGAATTATTGATCGCCCTGAAAGCCATGACTTAAAAAAAAATTTAAAAAACAGCCTGGACAAAATGTTTCAAGAAATTATCGACTGGTCTAGCTGAGCCCATCGCCATGGAGCAGGGAGCACCCAAGCTGACGCCGGGGCTCCTGGCCGAGCGCCTGGGGGGCCTCGCCGCAGACCTGGTGGTAGCGGGGGATGAGGAAACGGCTGGGATTGGATGAGGAGCTGAGGGCTGCCTCGCAGGTTCTCGGGATGCCACGATGACAGGAGGTAGTTTTTGGTCGAAGAAAATTGAAATTACTGTTTCAGAAGCAGAAAAAAGGACTGGAAGAAATGCCATGAACATTCAAGAAACTTACACAGCTTACCTCATTGAGACAAGATCAGTTGAACCAAGTGATGGCCAGAGTGTTCTTACAGACTCTTTGGAGACGGTATAGCGAGTTTGAATTATTGAGAAACTATTCGCTAGTTTACTATCCACATATTGTTGTCCCACCTCTGCCTGAAAAGAGGGCAGAATTGGTTTGGCATAAACTCTCCGCAGACAACATAGATCCTGATTTTGTGGAAAGACAAAGAATTGGTTTGGAAAACTTTCTTTTAAGAGTGGCTTCCCATTCTGTCCTTTCTGAAGACAAAATTTTCTACTTGTTTTTAACACAGGAAAATAACTGGAAGGAGATAGTGAATGAAACAATTCCAGCTAAAGGCAGGCTCCAGGTTAAAAGCTCTTAATGCAACATTCAGAGTAAAAAACCCAGACAAGAGATTTACTGATCTAAAACACTACGGTGATGAACTACAATCTGTCATCTCCCACCTTCTTCGAGTCAGAGCCAGAGTGGCAGACCCATTCTATGGTGTCTATAAAGTTCATGAAAATTATGGCAGAGTTTTCAGTGAATGGAGTGCCATAGAAAAAGAAATGGGAGATGGACTACAGAGTGCAAGACGTCATATGAGTGTATATGCAATTTCTATTGATGATATTTTAGAAGAAGAGGAGCATTATGCAGATCAGCTGAAGGAATATCTTTTCTATGCAGAAGCATTAAGAGTGGTTTGTAGGAAACATGAACTAATGCAGTATGACTTGGAGATGGCTGCTCAGGATCTGGCATCCAAAAAGCAACAGTGCGAAGAGCTCGCAACAGGGACTGTGAAGACATTCTCCCTGAAAGGAATGACTAGTAAGCTGTTCGGACAAGAAACTCCAGAGCAAAGAGAAGCCAGAATAAAGGTGATAGAGGAACAAATAAATGAAGAACAACTGAAGTCTAAAAATCTGGAAGGCAGAAAATTTGTGAAAGCTGCTTGGGCAGATATTGAATGCTTCAAAGAGCAAAAGAACCATGATTTAAAGAAGGCTCTCATAAGCTATGCAGTTATGCAAATTAGTATGTGCAAAAAGGGAATTCAAGTGTGGACCAATGCTAAGGAATGCTTCAGCAAGATGTAATCCTGTAAAAATGAATTCCTCTTCAATCAAGTGCCCCAGAACAGAAGCACAAGTACATAACGGAGACTTAAGTTGCTACCTGATATACACAAAAATTTACAATTGAATCATTTGAGCAAATACAATGTTCTTTATGCTGATTGTAGTCGTTAGAATAGCACAAAAAGGAGATGTTTTAATGAAGATTAACATTGAAATTAAGACCTTACGGTGATCCCCCCAAGGTCATTTGTTATTGTTTGAGAGGATTCTGAACTAGTAAAAGTCCCATTTTTAGGTCATGTTTATATGTCCTTTCAGCCCATGCTCTCTCTATAAATGTGTAAAATGATTTAGAGAGTTTTTACTTAAGATTATATTCTTGAGGTTTACCCAGAAAAGATGGCCAAGTGGAAACTCACCAGAGTGCTGTGGTGGTGATTTTTACTTGCCTTATAGTTGAGCTATTTGCTTTGACAAAAGCTCAGCAGAAACTTAGTGTGAAATCTAAGCTATTCCACCCATACTTCCTCAGCACCCCTGTGAGAAATGTATGCATACAATAGAAAATGCCTTCAACTTTGTGCTTCACCAGAATTTTGATATTGGACAAAAATTTTATACTGCCAGCAAAGAAGACAACTCTTTAAATGAGTAGTAGAGTCCATTGTCTTGGATTGGTAGAAAGCCTTTTAATTGAATATGTTAAATATAATAAGGAAGTTTCCAAATCATTTTTTCAAACCTGAGTAATGAGCCTAAATTAACTTGGTTTAGCTCTTGACGCATGATGTTTCAGGGTGTAAGATGTAACATTTCAGTGTATAAGATATATATGTCAACAATATATGTGATATCTTCATTATTAACATCCTTCTTTTATATTGCTTGGCTGTAATTTTGTAAAGAAAAATGAATAAATTATACTGATTTTTTTTGTTTGGTTTTCATGATACAGTATGTTCAAAAGCCAGGCATCTTTATTTTTTGCTAGCTTTGCAGAATCTTAAATGTGAACTTGCTGTTTCTAATTATATAAAATAAGAATAATCTACTATTAGTTAGCATTTGACTTTTTCACATGTTGAAAATGTTGCAAAATATTGTGAAATTGCCAGACTTAATAAGAGAAAGAAGCATTGTGCTAATTTTCATATGAGATGTATTAATGTAACAAAATATTAACACCTCATTTCCTTTACCTTGTAATATGTTCCTTAGATTTCATTCTCCTCCACCTTGTGGCCCCTTCCTTCACTCCTCCCCAGCTACTGGTGTTTTTTTCTTTGTTTCAGTATTTCATTGTATATGCTTTTTTGGAACAAAATGTTTGTTTTAAAAATAAGGAGTCATATTGAAATGTGAAAAAAAAGAAATTATTGAGGAAAACTTCCCTGAGGTCCTAGAACCAGAGGATAAAATGGTCATCAAAAGAATCCATGGATCATCTCCTGAAAGAAATCCCAAAATGAAAATTTCAAGGACTATTGTAGCCAAGTTCCAGAATTATCAGGTCAAGGGAAAAGTCCTGTAAGCATCAAGAAAGAAACAATTCAAGTATCATGGAACCACAGTCAGGATTGTGCAAGACCTTGAAGCATCTACATTAAAATATCAGAGGGCTTGGAATATGATATTCCATAAGGCAAAGGAGTATGGATTACAACCAAGGATCAACTCCCCAGCAAAACTGAGCATAATCTTTCAGGGGAGGAGATGAACATTTAACAAAATAGGTCACTTCCAAACTTTCCTGGTAAAAAAACCGAGCTCAACAGAAAATTTGGTCATCAAATTTAAGATGCAAGAGAGGCATAAAAAGGTAAACAGGAAAGAAAAGAAACATTATTCAATAAGGACAAACTCTTTACATCCGTATATAACTCTTGAGAACTGTATGTTTATTATGACATTTAGAAGGGCTATACATATACATAGGGTATAAATATAAGTTGACTTTGATGTGATGATAAAAAAATCTAATTAAGAAGTGAAAAAGGATTGTACTGGGAAAAGAGTTAAGGATGAGGCAGAAAAGGGTAAATTACATTATATGAAGAGGCACAAAGACCTATTACAGTAGAGGGAAAGAAGGGAGAGAGATGAGCATTGTTGAAATATTACTCTCATTAGATTTGGCTCAAAGAGGAAATAACATACTCAGTTCGGTATAGAAATTGAACTTAACCTATAGGAAGCAGGAAGGGAAAGAGGAAAGAAAAGGAAGGGGTACAAAGAAGGAAGGGAAGAAGTCACAGGGGAAAAAAGAAAAAAAAGGGAGGGGGCTGATAGAAGTGACAGCAGATTGAGGGAGGTGATGGTCAAAAGCAAAACACTAGTGAGGAGGGAAAAGGAGAAAGGAGAGAAAAAAGCTTAAAAGGGGGGAATAGGAGGGAGAGAAAGATGCAGATAGTAATCATAACTGTGAATGTGAATTGGATGATCTCTTCCACAAAATGGTAGTCGATAGCAGAGTGAATTAAAAGCCATAGTCCTACAATATGATATTTACAAGAAACACATTTGAAGCAGATGGATACACACAGACTAAAGGTAAAAACTTGAAGTAGAATATATTATGCTTCAGCTGAAGTAAAAAAAAGGGGGGGGGGTAGTAATCCTGATCTCAGACAAAGCAAAAGCAAAATAATAGATTTGATTAAAAGAGATAAAGAAGGAGACTACATCCTGCTAAAGGTACCATAGACATTGAAGTAATATCATTACTAAACATATATGCACCAAGTGGCATAGCATCTGAATTTTTAGAGAAGTTAAGGGAGCTACAAGAAGAAACAGACATCAAAGCTATACTAGTGGGAGGCCTCAAGCTCAACCTCTCAGAACTAGATAAATCTAACCACAAAATAAACAAGAAATAAGTTAAAGGATGCACATGTACAAAAATATTTATAGCAGCTCTTTTTGTGGTGGCAAAGTATTTGAAATTGAGGGGATGCCTATCAACTGGGGAATGGCTGAACAAGTTGTGGTGTGTGAATGTAATGGAATACTATTGTGCTGCAAGAAATGATAATCAGGCAGACTTCAAAAAAAAAACTAGAAAGAAACATGAACTAATGCAGAGTGAAATGAGCATAACCAGGAGAACACTGTACACAGTAATAGCCACACTGTGTGATGACTGACTTACTTGGCTCTTCACAGAAATGCAAGAATCTAAGTCAACTCCAAAAAGACTCACATTGGAAATTGCTATCCACATCCAGAGAAAGAACAATGGAGTCTGAATGCAGATGGAAGCATACTATTTGCTCTCCTTTTCCTTTGTTGTTTTGTTTTATTGCTTCATTTTCAGGGTTCTCCCAATTAGTTTTAATTGTTCTTTACCTCATGACCAAAAGGAAAATATGCTTAATATGAATGTTTAAGTAGAGCCTATATCAGATCACATGTCATCTTGAGGGCAGGGAGAGGAGCGGGAGAGAGAGAAAGTTTAAAACTCAAAATCTTATGGAAGTGAATATTGAAAACTAAAAATAAATAAATTAATTATCAAGGGGAAAAAAGACCTTAGCTTAAAAGGGTCAGGGTCTCCCATTGCATCCTGGGCCATCTGCAGTCATCCTGATGAATATTTGACCAGGAGGCCTAAATGGCTCTGGAAGGGAAAGTAAAGGACTTTGTACAGCTCTCCCTCAAGTCATGTCATCATCTCCCTGATGTCATGTTCATCTTTGAGAATGAAGGATGAACACACAATAAGTGTAAAAGAAGGAAATGAGGTGGCATATACTCTAAGTACTTTCCAATCTCTCTATTTTGTGACTGAATTGTCACAGCTATCCTGTAACTAATCACATCTTAAGCTTCCAACTCCCAGGAAACTTCAGCTTCTTTTCTGCACAATATGCAGTCTGGCATCAGAAAGTGACCCCCTACACCAGCAAGCAAGGAAAATCCCCAGGATCCCTCAATTGTTAGGAAGAGCTTTCAGGAATTGACCTATTGCACATTGGTGATGTCCCATATGTTATTATGAAGGCCAGAGGCAAACTTTTATCTGAATAGTGTGCTTCTGGGGAAAAGAGCAAAATGCTTAAATTATCACAGAGGCCATTTGGGAAAATATATGAATACCTTCTTAAATGGTCCAAAACACAAGGGACACAATAATGTCACATCCTCCTGAAAACAGGAATAACTGTCCTCCCACAAGTTAAAATCATCTTAAGATATGCTGGAGATGAGGGACATTGTGGAGTCAGTTTGTACTGGCTCAGAAGCTGATTGCTTAAGTTTTCAATGTGATCATTTACACCTCAGAAATCAGGAAATGCTACAAATTGTGGCTCAATTTATTGTTTTGTTAGTTGTCTAGACTAGAGAAGGTGATGGAGAAAATGTTGATAATGAAGATTAAATTGAAAATTGGGTATGGGGTAGACCTCTGGAGAAAATTGAATGGGGATAGAAAGGAATATAACCTTTTTTGCAGTGGTACATGGTGCCTAAACAAAAATTGACCATGTATTAGGGCATAAAACCCCACATTCCAATGTAGAAAAGCAGAAATGTTAAATTCATCCTATTCAGATCATGGTGCAATAAAAATTACATGTAATAGAGGGCCATGGAAAGATAGACTGAAAATTAATTGGAAACTAAATAATCTAATCCCAAAGAATGTGAGTCAAACAACAAATCATAGAAACAATCAATAACTTCATCTAAGAGAATGACAGTAATGAGACAACATACCAAAACTTATGGGATGCAGAAAAAACAGTTGCTAAGGGAAATTTTATATCTCTCTATGCTTACAAGAAGAACAAAGAAAGAAGAGATCAATGAATTTGGCATGTAATTAAAAAGCTAGTAAAAGAACAAATTAAAGATCCCCAATTAAATACCAAATCAGAAATTCTGAAAACCAAAGGAGAGATTAATGAAATTAAAATTTAGAAAACTCTTGAACTAATACATAAAACTAAGAGCTGGTTTTATGAGGAAAAAACAATAAAATAAAAAGACCTTTGGTTAATTTGATTTAAAAAAAAGAAAGAAGAAAAGCAAGTTACCAGTATCAAAAATAAAAAGGGTGGAGTCACCACCAATAAAGAGGAAATTAAAACGGTAAATAGAATCTATTTTGCCCAATTGTATGCCAATAAATTTGAGAATCTTAGTGAAATAGATGAATATTTTCAAAAATATAAATTGCCCAGATTAACAGAAGAGGAAATAAAATACTTAACCCTATTTCAACAAAAAGAAATTGAACAAGATATCAATGAACTTCCCAAGAAAAAAATCTCTAGGGCCCAATGGATTTACAAGTGAATTCTATCAAACATTTAAAGAAAAATTAATTCCAATACCACATAAGCTGTGTGGGAAAATAGGTGGAGAAGGAATTCAACCAAATTCATTTTTATGATATGAATACAGTGCTCATACCTACACTAGGAAGAGCCAAAACAGAGAAAGAAAATTATAGACCAATTTCCCTAATGAATATAGGTGCAAAAATTTTCAATGAAATATTAGCAAAGAGATTATAGCAACTTATCTCCAGGATAATACACTATAACCAGGTAGGATTTATACCAGGAATGCAGGGCTGGTTCAATATTAGGAAAACTATCAGCATAATGGGCTGTATCAACAACAAAACTAACAGAAATCATATGATTATCTCAACCAATATATAAAAAGCTCTTAACAAAATACAACACTCATTTCTATTGGGAAAAAAAAAACACCAGAGAGTACAGGAATAAATGGAGTCTTCCTTAAAATTATAAGTAGCATCCATCTAAAACCATCAGCAAGCATTATATGTAATAGGGATAAGCCAGAAGTATTCTGAATAAGATCAGGGATGAAATAAGGATGCCCATTATCACCACTGTTATTCAATATTGTACTAGAAATGTTAACTTTAGCAATAAGAGAAGAAAAAAAATAAAAGTAATTAGAAGAGAGAAAGAAGAAGCAAAGCTATTGTTCATGACAGATGCTATGATGGTATACTTAAAGAAACCTAGAGAATCAAGTAAAAAACTACTTGAAATAATGAACAATTTCAGTAAAGTGCAGGATATAAAATAAATCCACATAAATCATCAGCAGAATTACATATTACCAGCAAAGCCCAATAGCAAGACATAAAAAGAGAAATTCCATTTAAAGTTATTGTAGACATTGTAAAATATTTAGGAGTCTACCTGCCAAGACAAACCCAGAAACTATATGAGCACAATTACAAAACAGTTTTCTTACAAATAAAATCAGATCTAAATAATTGGAAAAAATATCAGTTGCTCATGGGTTAGCCAAGCTAATATAATAAAAATGACAATTCTACTTTAATTAATTTACTTATTCAGTACCATACCAATGAAACTACCAAAAATTATTTTATACAATTAGCAAAAATAATACAAAATTCATCTGGCAGAATAATAGGTCCATAATATCAAGGGAATTAATGAAAATATATGCAAGAGTAGGTGGCCTAGCCATGCCAGAGCTTAAATTGTAATATAAAGCAACAAACATCAAAATACTTGGTACTGGCTAAAAAACAGGGTGGTGGATCAATGAAATAGGTTAGGTAAACAAGACACAGTAGTCAATGAATATAGTAATCTACTGTTTGATAAATCCAAAGACTCCAGCTTCTGGGATAAGAATTTACTATTTAACAAAAACTGCTGGGAACACTGGAAAACAGTATGGCAGAAACTAAATGTAGACCAACATATTACACCATATACCAAGGTGTAGTCACAATGAGTACATGATTTAGATATAAATGCTGATAGGAAAAGCAAACGAGAAGAAGAAGGAATGGTTTACCTGTCAGATTTATGAAGAATGGAAGAATTCATGGCCAAAGAAAGAAAGAGAACATTATAAAAATGCAAATTGATTAAGAATCCTATGAAATTTTTTCCTACTACCTGGGGTTTGTGAATAATTCAACTTCATCAATTCCTTTGGTATCTTGCCTAAATAACTTATAGGTTCTCTCCCATTTAGCTGTAGCATCTTTGCCTTAAAGTGATATAATGAGTGCAAACAAACATCCAACCAAGGAAATAATTGCAATCCACATGCCAACATTTGTTGCAGAGAATGAGGAAATTGGGGGAATTCCATTAAGAACTTGAGAGGATTCTTAAAACTAAGTTAACATAGACACGACTGAAATGAGAGAACAACAATTACAATAACAACTATAACCATACATAGTCCAAAAAACGGCCTTCCCAGGTGCAGAATTCAGCACTTTCAGGTTAAACAAAGGTAGAATACACTTCAGGTAAAAAAAACAAAGAAACAAAACACTAGAACAAAGCCACTAAAGAAAGGAAAAAAATGGGAGCTAAATGTCACATCACTCTACAGGGTCAGATATATAGAGTGTATGACCTGGCACAAATCAAAATCAATACATAGCAAGTAAGGCAAAGAATGTCAGTGATACTTCAGACTAACAAGGGAAAGGCACAAATTCAGAGACAGGAGAGATACAGGAAGCACCCCAAGTCAATTTTAGACTAGAATAGGGTAAATTCATTGAAGTAGAAGATAATCTAGTAAAATAGTTATTGCATACTTAGAATAAATGACCACATACACTGAATTATGTTCTCAAACTGACCCCTGCTCAAAGTTTAGCCAGACCATCTTCCAAAAGATTACATCATCATTTCTATTACCATTCTGTATATAGTATTATTGTTACTAGTCCTATTGCTCCTACTTAAAATATGCCTACCTTGTTAACTTTCTCCTTTGTTATTGCTTGTTCCATCCCCATTTTACCTTGTACTATCCTTATTTTTGCATATTACATGTCCCTCCATTCCTTTCTGAATCCAGTATAGGCTTTTTAATGGCAGAAATGTTTTCCATTTTTGTCTCTCTATGCTTGAATCCTTCATGATATTTTCAAGTACTGGTTGCAATTTCACTCAGTGGTAAGGAAGGCAGAATACACCTTGTTTATTATCAACACTACCATACATTCCCTCCACCATGCAACATTTCTTCCTTTGAGGTTCATTCAATCCAGATTTATCACACAACCAAGATTCTGGAAGCTTTATATAGAGCCTTTGGACCCTCTCTTTATATATGTATGTATATGTGTATATATATATATATATATATATGTATATATGTATATATATATGTGTGTGTGTGTGTCTGTGTGTGTGAACACACATTTATACATATATACACATATATGCACACACATAGACATATACATACATACATATGTATGTATGTATGTATTAAATAACTTCCCATTTCTCATTCTCCTGAATTCCTTTGACCTGCTCCTCCTCTCCTGATGAGCTATATACATAGATCATCAGACCTTTGATATTGACATCATTCATAAGTGTTCTATTTCCATTTTTATTAAACACCAAAATTCCTTTATCTGTCCATAACATTTTATCATTCTATCTTTCCTTCTGCTTTATGGTGCATAAACACGATCTTTATCCTCACTGTGATCTCCAATCCCTCATCCTCTCAATTCTTTAAAAGTTCATTGTCCTTGTACTGGCTATATTCTCCTCCCTCAGTGAGGGTGTTCACCCTTGGTGAACCAGTTCAATAAAGCAGACATATTATCTTGTATATTTGAGTCTTTCCCTTCTTATCCTATACCAATCATCTTTTGCCAAATTCCATACTTTGCCCACCATTAGCAGGTTTTACTCTTCTATACAAGCTTCCAAACTAAGCTAGAGAAAATCACAAAATCATATTAACTTAATTTACAGTACTGCAGCCTGGCAATTCTTTTACATCTCCTTAATCAATTCATGATCCAATTCACCATAACAACTATAACAAATCTTTTCTTCTTTCTTTAAGTCTCTCATGCAACCCAGTCTCCCATCCCCGTAGTTGAAAATCTTGTTTCATACTAAACCAAAAAGAACTGAGGCCATCCACTGAGAGCTCCCTCTATTCTCCTCATCTCACATCACTCAGATATCTTTTCACATTATTTCCTCCATGAATTTCTAAAAAAAAAAAAAAAACATACTGAATGAGACACAAGAGCCAGCTTTCTGGGCTATGGGGATTGGATTTCGCTACTAGGAAGCATGTGTGGAGATGGAATCTGTTAGCTGGGTAAAATTTTCAATCAGTCATACATAACATCCAGAATTCCTATAGTATGTGGATAGGATGTGTCTGTCTTTCTAACAGCAGGAGAGAGAACAGTATCTGCAAGACAATTAGTTCTCCTGCTTTGTAGATTCTCTCTGCCTTGCTATTTCAACAGCTCATTACTAAGTTAATGAGTACTGCTTCAGAGGCAGACATTTATGCAATTGGAGATGGTTTGACCTCACAGTAAATGAATGCCTAATTATTTCTTCATGTGCAGCCCCTAATTTGAAGGTTACTGCTTATTCCCAAGCCAGATATAAAATTCCTTATTGACTCACCTGGCATTTGGTAAAACTGTAGGGACTCTAAATGCTTTGTGAATAAAATATTCTGATGTCCAAAGTATTCTTCCAATATTTAATACTACATGGTCTGCTTCCACTATCTAATTGCCCACTTACTCCTTAGTCTCTTGTAAGCTGCCTTCTACCTTCTCAAACTACTGAAATTTCCTCTCAAGGATCATCAGTGGCCTTCTAATAATTAAATCAAAGTGTATTCTCAGTAGCCTTCATTCTACCTGACCTCTCTGTGTATGCTAGAAAAACAACCACTTTCTCATCTAACCTATTTCTTCCCTTTGTCTTCATGACATTATATGCTCCTATTTCTCTTCCTTCTGTTTTTAAGTCTTTATTTCCATCACTCTTCCTAGAAACTATTGCCATAAATATAGCTGTTCTCCAGTATTGTATTCGCAGCCTTCTGCTCTTCTCACTTCATTTTTTCCCATTACAATTACATACACTCGAACAGCTTCAAATATCCTTTTTACATAAATAAATCTATATTTTCAGTATTTGTATGAAAGACATTTATATTTTCAGTTCTCTCGTTGTTCTCAAGCTCCAAATCTGCTTCCCCCCCCCAAATGTTTATTATTGTAGCTGGATGACCAACAGACATCTCATATTCAACATTTAAGTGACAATTACTCCTATGGCTACAAGGATGAGTACTACAATTATTAAGAGTCATCATCTCTTCCCAGTTTACTCCACCAGAATGTTCCATTTTGATCAATTAGATACTATTAGAGGTGGCTGGTAGTGCACTGTACCTGAATCAAAAAGACCTGAATTCAAATCTGGCCTTAGACAATTATTAGATGTCTGACTCTGGGCAAGTCACTTAGGCTTTATTTGCCTCAGTTTCCTCAACTGCAAAATGGGGATAGGAATAGCTTCTACTTCACAGAGCTGCTGTGTGCACCAAAAGAAATATTTGTAAAAAACATTTTAGCACAGTGCATGGAACATTGTAGGAACTATATAAATGCTTATTCCCTTTCCTTCATTCCCATTAGCTTTGGAATAAGAAGAAAAACAAGTTAAAAATAAACTTTTTTCTGAAACTGAGTTCTTTAAATTCCTTATTTCTTGTTCGATTACTTTGGGTATTTTGTATTTTTGTAAATATTCTTTGAAGTTGTTGGGTTTCTTGATATATAGTTAGGCAAAAAATATTAGTAATAAAATCTTTTATTTTTTCTTTACTCTTTATGAATTCTTGTATTTCTTTTTTCAATACTAATAATTTGACTTCTTTCTTCCTTTTAATCAAATTAGAAAATGGTTTATCTTTTTAAAAAAATTATCATAGCTCCTAGTTTTTTTTATTTAATTTCCAAATTTACTATTGTCTTCTATAAATTTCACCATTTTTATCTTGGTTTTCAATTTTTTTTAAAAAAAAGTTGGTTTTCTAACATTTTTCATTGAAGTGCAAGTTCAGTAATCTATTCTTTCACATTTTTGTTAATAAAAGTATAAATAAATAAAAATTATTTTCAATAAAACTGAGGGAAAGGAACAAGCATTTAAATAGTGCCTACTATCTTCCAGCACTATGCTAAGCACTTTTTTACAAATATCATCCCAGATTTACTCCAGAGCCACTACTCTATCCTCTGTGCCACCAGCTGCCTTTACTTTTGTGTAAGAATTTCAAGACAGAAAGATGAACCTATTCCTTAGGGTAAAGAATGAACAACACTAACTGGTAAAAGAAAAAAAAGTACTAATTTTCTTTTTACTGTTCCTTAAAGTTAATACTCCATTTCTCATCTTCATGTATTTTCGTTGGCTATTTCCCATAATAGGAACACAGTCATTCATTATCTCTCCCTAATAAGATTTCTGAGAGTTCTAAATGACTCAGTTCAATTACATTTTTCACATAATTTTTCTTGTCACTGCTAGCCCCACCCCAATATATCTCGTATTTATTTTACCCAACCTCCTAATTTGCATGTTTTCTTCCTCAATAGATTTTAAATTCTTTTATTATAGGGACTATTTGACTTTTTTTTGTTGTATTTTCAGTGCCTAGAATTCCTGGGTCACAGTAGGTGCTTAATAAATGATTGATTTATTTATCTTATTTTTTCTTTGAAAGATATACATATACATACACATGGCAATACTTACACACATATATATTCACTTGGGAGTTAAAGGACAGGGAGGTTAAAGAGAATTGAAGTACAAGATAAGTAAAGAGATAATGAGTACCTAATTGTCCTAAATGAGATTAAAGTATCATACCTAGGTTAATATTATGCTAAAATTCCAAATGTGTGTGTGTGATTGCTGAGCCATTGTCCCAAATTCTTGAAGAATCATAGAAAAAAGAGGAGAAACCGTAGGTTTGGACTTAAGTAAATGTTGAGATTTGTTCAAACTTTAGGAATGATTAGTAACAATGCTTTAGAATTCAGAAAGAATTATTAAAAGGATGATTGGTGAATACTTAGAATAAGAATCAATGATTTCTAAGAGGCATGGTGAGTTCATTAGGAATAATTTTCCAAAATAAATTCACTTTCTTTTTTTTGGAAATGATCACTCAATTAGATATAACAATTGTTAGATATAAGAACAAATAAACAACCAAAAGAAACAAACAATATTATTGATACTAATATCTAACATTCAAATATTACTTTATGTTTCAAATAAATTTACATATAGTATCTCATTTTATATGCCTGGTTTTTAGCAAGGTACTTAGAGCTTTTTCACAGTTTTCACAAAGATATGTGAGCTAGATAGTAACACATTTTGATGAATTCAAAACTTATTGAATAAATAGACCCCAAAACAATACTGATTAACAGAACTGTGTCAGATTGTCTTGTACCACAGGTTTCTGGAATTGATCATATTCTGTTCAACATTTTTATCAATGACCTGATGGAAGACATAAATGAAATGTTTATCAAAGCTAAGAGCAATAGGAGATACAATGGCATATATAACTGGAATCTGAAATAATCTCATGAAATTCAAATGATATGGGAAATCTAATCAGATTAAATCCACTACCAAAATTGTAAGGTGGCATAAATAGAAACAAAGTGAACAAACAATAGATAAAATTTTGTAAAACTTTGCCATTCTCAGTCCACATCTGAAATATTGTTTTCTGTTTGGATGTCAAAATATAAGTATTATGAGGGATGAGTGGGAGGCTGACACCCTAAAGCATATGCATAAAATGATAATTGGGCTGATAGTGTAACTCAAAATATTTTACTAGGAGATTATTTGGATGAACTAGGAATGAGTAGTTTGGGACAATAAAGAAGATGTTGGAGAATATTAAGAAGATACTGGCTGTCTTTAAATATTTGAAGTGCTCTTCCATCAAAAAAAATATTTTCCCCTTTAGACTGAGAGAAGAAAAGTAACACCAAGGGTGGAAATTACAATGAGGCAAGTTAATCATAATATAAGAAAGAATTTCATAAAACCTACAGATGAGCAAAACTGGAATAGGCTAAAAGACAATGAGTTTTGACTACATTTAAAGATTCTCAGAGCTGGAAAATATTTCAGAGCCCATATTGTATGAATTATACTTAATAACAATCCCTTCTGGGTCAACACTGACAGTTGATAATTAACTTTTTCTTTCTTGAAAACCTCTAGTAAATAGACAGCCAACTGTTTCTTGATCCAGTCCATTTTACTTTGGGATAGTTTGCTGTCAAGATTCTTCACTACCTTGCATATCCTCCTCTGTCTACTCCACAGATCTTCAGAATCCTTCACAATGTAGCACTGAGCACTTAAGACAATTGTCAAGATGTGCTCTGACAAAGAATGAAGAGTCAGGTGGTTACTTCCTTAGCCCTCTGCACTGTGTTTTTCTTAATGCACCCTAAGATCATGTTAACATTTCAGTTATCCAGCTTCTAATGTTCTCCTTCTCTAAAGTTTCTTTTATTTTTATACATTATGTTTGTACTTATAGATGCACTGATGTCTACTCCATTAAAATGTAAGTACCATGAGGGCAGAGTCTATTGAATTCTGAGTTTATGACCTCAGCATTTAACATAGTAGCTGACATATACACTGTTGAGCTTACAATCCACTGAAGCCTCTAAGTATTTTTATAAGAACTTCTTTCTAATTACGTTTTCCCCATTTACTTGTGAAGTTGAATTTTAACCAAGCATATGGCTACAGAGTAATTGATTTTGAATATCTTTTTATTAGATTCAGCCCAGTATTCTAAGTTGGTGAATTTTTTTTTTTTTGCATTCCCACTCCTTAATGGACCAGGTAAATGGTTTTTCCTAGCTTTCTGTTATGTTCAAATTTAATGTCTTCGCCAAATTTGATCCAAAATATTATTTAATTGCCTACTGGAGTAGGCATAATCAATAGAATACTCTACTGGAGATTTCATAACCATTAGTGACCTTTCTTTGGGTCTAGCCTCCTACTACATCTCAAACTCACCTAATTGTGTTATTGCTTAGCCCACATCATTCCATATTTTCTAGAATAGCATGATTTATTTTAATTTTTTACTAAAACATAGGCAATCTATTTTTACAGCATTTCTTGATGCACTAGTCCATTAACCCTTCCAAAACAAAATGAAACAACCTTGTTTTGAGCTGTTCATGATGAGAGAATGCTGACTTTTCTTTAATCACTACTTCCTTTTAACATATTACCTAACCAACTCTGTAATAATACATGCTTCAGGTGGTGGTTGTGATATCAATTCTAAGGTCTAATTAATATATTAGATTCTATAAGTTTATCTTGTTTGTCATGTAGGCTAACAATTCTCTAGTTAAATAAATGACCTGAAGTTAGTGTCCTCATTGCTGTTGAGGGTCAGGAAACAAGCACCTCTCAGAAATTAAGTATGCCAAGTACACAGTCATATTCACTACATTCCAAATCATTATGATTGGTTATCCATAAAGAATTTATCACCCTATTTCCATTATTTTACATTAAATTTCTCATTAAATCTGTTATATTCTACATTTAAAATAACTGGAAGCTATTCCTCTTCTTTTTCCATACCCAGTCCTACCAACATTATTCAAGACCTCATTATCTTTTCCATGTGCTTTTTCAATAATTTCCTCCTAAATTATGCCCCTGTCTTTCTTTCTCCTCTCATTACTTCTACCCTTTAACACAATATCAGTCTTCATAAATTCACAGCTTGGGATATCACACCCATCAAATAAAAAATGTTTGATTATTCTCTATTTTTTAAGTGAGAAATTCCAAGCACTTTAAAGTTATATTTATTAAGATTCTACCATTCTTCCAGGCATATCCTGCACTGTTCTTATTAATGCATCCAGTGCTCCAACCACTTGGTACACTTTCATTCTATCATAATGTCTCATAATTTTCTATCTTTGTGCTTTTTCTTGTGTTCTTCCCTCTGCCCCTTCTCTCCTCAGCTATGCTATGTATACCAATAATAATATTACAAATTTAGATGACACTACTGGGATTCTTATTCATATATGGGTTGTACAAGACAAATTTTGAGATCTCTTTCAACTTTGAGAATCAATGATTCTATGAACTACTATTAATTGGTCTATGAACTGGGCAGTCTTTTATTGCCTAACTCATAAGCCAATACTTTTATGATGTGTATAAAAATCACAATGGAAGGAATTGAAACACTTTTTGAATTTGTGAATGGTAATTTTTAATATTTCTATGATGTTTCTTATTCTTCTTCACATAGCAAAATCATCCTACTAAGCTGTAAGCTAGTTGAGTTATAGCCTCTGAAGTGTCTACAACAATACCTTCAACATAAACATTTAAATGGCTTGTACTGAAATTTGTGGACTAACAAACTAAATGAATGGATTCTTGGTGCTTACTAATGTTGGAGGATCATAGGATCAGAGATTTAGAATTAGAAGTGAACTTCAATATAATCTAGTTGAATATATTAGTTTTGCAGATAAAGAACATGAAGCCTAAAGTTATGGAGCATTGTATATAAGTTCTGATGGTTAATAAGTGTCAGAGAAAGGATTTTAAAATCTCTGAAAACCAAATAAAGCATTCTCCACCATGCTACATTGCTGTTGTGTCTAAAGTATAAACACAAATTCTTGTTATTTGACCTCAAAGACCTAAAATAGCTCAAAACTGAATCACAAGACTATAATAATACTGCAAAATGAATTTAGAAGAAAATCACCAAATTTATTTGGGTACAATAATAAATAAGTTTATTAGATACTATTATACAATAAGATAAAATATAGAATTTGTGAGAATTCATGAAAAAACAAAACTATTTGTTTTAATAATTTGTGCTAAGTATATTTATTAAATAAAATAATTATTTCAATAATTTGTTTCATTATGTATTCTCAAAGAATATATACTGATAACATATCTGCAGGCAATGAAAATCATTATACTATTCATATTCTCATTGAATATTCCAATCATTGCTTTCCCAAAGTCTGGTTTCTTTTTTTCTAGCATTTATTTATTTTCCCCTCAGTTTGAATCACAACAATTTATATAGTTGTTTTTTTCTAGCAATATTAAATAGGAATGAAAGTGAAATTAGTATGATAAATTGTTTTTATCAATAACCAATTGCAATGTACAGACATGGACCAAAACTAACTATCTCTTCCTTGGTTTATACTTATTCCCTGACACTCAGCAGCAGCAAATGAGTTAACTTCAAATCATTAAAAAAAAATAAAACATTCATAACTCACCCTTGACATAAATGAAAAATCTTTAATCACTTAAAATTTCAATAGATCAAAACCATGTGTCATGATTTTGTATAGGTGTTTAAATAATCCATACAGAGGACAATTCTACTGAATGCTTGTTTATTTCAAACCAGAGACTTTAAAAGAATGGAGTCAAATTGTTTGAGTCTAACTCAGTAGCCTTGAAAGAGCTATAGCTATGCTTATCATTGGACATATTCATCAGACACTCCACCTGATTGATTGGACTGCTTATGAGGCATTGGAATTGATGACTAGAATGAAGGATTTTTCTATCTACATTGAAGTACAAAGTCATTTTAAAGACTAATTTTAAGGTAGTAAGCAATAACAAATATCAACTGAAATAACAGGTATCAACCTAACTTATTAAAAATGACATAAAAAGGACACAATATAATGAGGGACATGATTTAGAAAGGAAAACATATTACAGTAGGTATGTAGAATGTAATACTACTGCACTGCAAGAAATAGCAGATATGAAGAATCCAGAAAATCTTGGGAAATGGTATGTAATCTGTTGCAGAATAAAGCAAACAAGACCAGGAAAATAATATGCCAAGTGACTAAAACTATCCAAATGGAAAGAAAAGCAAATTAATATTTTGCAATTATATAGACAAAGCATAGCCCCATCAAAGAGTTCAGAAAACTCTTTTCTTCCACCAAGGATAGAATTTATATCACAGTATTCTTTACATTGTCAAAAATCACTGAACTGTTTATTGATTTTCCTGTACTTCTTTTTTTCTTCTTGTGATCCAGGCATGTGTCAAATCCTTATTATTCTTTGTTTAGAATCGTATGTTGGAAGCGAAGACTCAGTGCATAGCAGAGGAGGGAAGTATTTGTAGAAATGAAAGGGATATAAAAAGCAAAGATATCAACTAAAAGGATTTTTTTTAAAAGAAAGACTTGTAGAGAACAAGCATCTAGCTAACATCTTATGAATCTAATTTAATTTTTGTTCTTTTTGAGAGTTTTAAGTACACATTCACCTTCTGCTCTTCAAAGGTCAGAAATTCATATTTGTTCAATTCAAACTAGATCAAGAGATACAAACATATGGTTTCCCTGATAAAAATATTTTCATACTAATTTCTCTAGATCTATAATATTTACTACATGACAGATATCTATAGTAACTGATGGCAGGCAATGCTTCGAATTCCATAAATTTTCTAGTAAGTAATTATGGAACTAAAGAAAAATCATTATGTCTCATTGTTTCAATTTTCTTATCTTTAAAATTAGGGAGATATTCCAGTTCCAATAATCCATACTTCTGTGCTATTTTCTATCTATCTACATATATTTCTATAACTCTGTATCTCTATCAATCTTTCTTTCAACAAACTTTTCCTAAGGTCATATAATGTATCAAGCTCTGTAGCAGGTGCTAAAGATACAAATCTAAAAGTAGCAGCTTATATTTCATTTAGATGGAGACACAATGGATCAAGCACTGGCCCTGGAGTCAGGAGGGCCTGAGTTCAAATCCAGCCCCAAACCAAACACTTAACACTTACTAGCTGTGTGACCCTGGGCAAGTCACTTAACCCCAATTGCCTAAACAATAAAAATAAAAATAAAAAAACTATCTAGATGGAGTAAAAAATAAAAAAGAACAGAACTTTCAGGGCCATATTTAATGACAGATTAAAAAAATATGAAATATCCAAAAGGAGAGTAAAATGCTAACTCAATGCAAAAACCATTGTGAGATAATGCCTAATAAAAAAAGAGAATGTAAATTTAGATATAAATAAAGGAAATGTCCAGAGCAACATGGGTGACAGCCTCTATATTCTGCCCTAGCGAAAAATATAGAAGTATTAATGTTTATTTCTAGGCACCACATTCTACAAAACATAAATAATAATAAAATATATTATAAATTTATAATTACATAATATAAATTATATTGGATAACATAAACTGGATATGTAAAAGGATGATCAGGGGACTTTTTAGGATTAGAGATGTTTAATCTGAAGAAGACCAAATGAGAGCAGGAATGGAAAACATGTTTGCTGCTTTCAAAACTTTCAAGAGTTGTCAAGTGGAAGAAAAATTAGATGTGTTGTATATGATACTTTTAAAAATCCTTTTTGAGCTCTTCCATGGCCTGGGACAAACTCATATTTTTTTTCTTGGAGGCTTTGGATGTAGGAGCTTCGACTTTGTTGTCTTCTTCTGGTTGTATGTTTCGATCTTTGTCACCAAACAAAGATTCTATGGTTTGACTTTTTTTGCAAGGTTTGGTCATGATCCCAGTCAATTACTTGAGTTGTAAACTCTTTGGAAGCTAGTGACCTTATGAGAACTCAAGACACTGTAAAACAAATCCAAAAGAATGAATAAATAGAAAACAATGTGAAATATCTCATTGGAAAAACAACTGACCTGGAAAATAGATCCAAGAGAGAGAATTTAAAAATTATTGGACTATCTGAAATCCATGATCAAAAAAAGAATCTAGACATCATCTTTCAAGAAATTATCAAGGAAAACTGCCCTGATGTTTTAGAACCCGAGGGAAAAATAGAAATTGAAAGAATCCACCTACCTCCTACTGAAAGAGATCCCCAAAGGAAAACTTCTAGTAATATTGTAGCCAAATTCCAGAGTTCCCAGGTCAGGGAGAAAATATTACACGCAGTCAGAAAGAAACAATTTAAGTACTGTGGAAATGCAATCAGAATAATACAAGATTTAGCAGCTTCTCCATTAAGGGACCATAGAACGTGGAATATAATATTCTGGAGGGCAAAGGAGATAGGATTACAACCAAGAATCACCTACCCAGCAAAACTGAGTATAATCCTTCAGGGGGAAAATGGTCATTCAGTGACATAGAGTACTTTCAAGCATTCTTGACAAAATGACCAGAGTTGAATATAAACAGAGCTCAACTTTAACATAAAGTTCAAAGTTGAGAATATGGTTAGAAAAATGAGCAAACAACAATGAAAAAAACTGACTATAACAAGCTGCCATGCTGACAGGGAAGATCAACATACAAACTTGGAAGAAGACAACACTGTGAAAACTACAAAAAAAATCCTCAAAGAGAAAATATCCAAATTGGACACAAGCCAAACAAGAACTCATGGAAGAGATAAAGAAAGAGATAAGTGGTAGAGGAAACACTGGGAAAAGAAATGACAGTGGTACAATAAGATTATTAAAAGAGAATTAATAGCTTTATAAAAGGGGAACAAAATGCAGAAGTAAATAGCACCTTAAAAAACAGAATAGACCAAATGGTAAAAGAGGAACAAAAATTTGATAAAGAAAAGAACCCTTTAGAAAGCAGAATTGACAAATGGTTAAAAAAAAAAAAAAGGCATGTTCACTGAAGAAAATAGTTCCTTAAAAATTAGAATTGGTAAAGTGAAAGCTAGTAACTCCATGAAACATGAAGAAACAATCAAACAAAGTCAAGAGAATAAAAAAAGTAGAAGAAAACATGAAATATCTCATCAGAAAAACAACTGATGTGGAAAATAGATTGAGGAGAGATAATTTAAGAATTTTTGGACTACCTAAAAACCAAGATCAAAGAAAGAGTCTGGACATTATATTTCTAGAAAGCATCAAGGAGAAACTGCCTTAATATTCTAGAACTATAAGCATAATTGATCATATCAGTAATAAAAACAATTTAAAAATCATCTTTTTTTCCACAAATGTAGAAAAGCATTTGGGAATAGGAATAGAAATATCAATTCCTATTAAAAACACTTGAAAACATAGGAATAAATGGAACTTTTCTTAAACTGATAAGTAGTATCAATCTAAAACCAAGAGCAATCATTATCTGTAACGGGCATAACCTAGAAGACTTCATAATAAGATCAAGAATGAAATAAGAATATCTATTATCACATTAATATTTATTATTGTACTAGAAATACTAGCTATAGATATAAGATAAAAATGAAATAATAAAAATAGGCATTGAGGAAACAAAATTATCACTTTATGGAGATGATATGATGGTAAACTTAGGGAACCTTAGAGAATCTACTTAGAAAAACTAATTGAAACAATTAACAACTTTAGAAAAGTTGTAGGATGTAATATAAACCCACACAAATCATTAGCCGTTCTATATATTAACAACAAAACTCAGTAGAAAGAGATAGAGAAATCCCATTAAAAAAATTGCAGTCAATATAAAATACTTGGGAGTCTACCTGCCAAGACAAACCCAGGAACTATATGAAAACAATTATAAAACACTTTTCTCACAAAGAAGACAGATCTAAACAATTTGATAAATATTCATTATTCATTGGTAGGCCAAGTTAATATAATAATAATGACAATTCTACCTAAATTAATTTATTTATTCAGTGCCATACCAATCAAACTACCAAAGAATTATTTTATCAATCTAGAAAATATGATAAAATAAATGTAGAAGAACAAAAGGTTAAGAATATCAGAATCAATGAAAAATATGAAAGAAGGCAGCATAGCAGTAGCATATTTCAAACTATATCATGAAGTGAAAATCATGACAGCATTACTATACTGGCTAAGAAATAGATTGGTGAATAAGTGGAATAGATTAGATAAGCAATACACAGTACTAAATGATAATGTAAGCCAAAGATCCAATCCTTGGGGGCAAGAATTCATTATTTGATAAAAAATTACTGAGAAAATTAGAAAGCATTTTGGCAGAAACTAGACATAGACCAATATCTCACACTATATACCAAGATTAGGTCAAAATGGGAACATGATTTTCACACAAAGAGTGATGTCTTAAAATATGGGAGCATGGAAAATTTTACATGTCATATCTATAGATCAGGGCAGAGTTTATGACCACAAAATAGATAAAGAGAATCACAGGAAGCAGAATAGATAATTTTGATTACAGAGAAGTGATATTTTTGGGGGTTTTTTTTGTTTGTTTTTGGCTAGGCTATGGGACTAAGTGACTTGCCCATGGTTACACAGCTAGTAAATATTATGTGTCTGAGGCCGGATTTGAACTCAGGTACTCCTGACTACAGGGTTGGTGCTCTATCCACTACACCACATAGCTGCCCCAGGGTCCATATATTATCCTAGAGGCAATAGAGAACTATAGAGGTTATTTACTAATGAAGTTACATGGTCAGATGTATTCAGGGAAAATCACTTTGGCAGTCATGTAGAGCATGGACTAAAATGAGGAGACTTTTGATTCATGGATACAAATTAGAGTCTAATGTAATAGTCTATGCCAGAAGTAATGTGGGCTAAAAATAAAGTATTAGTTGTGTGAACAGAGAGAAGGACAAGCCCCAAAAATGTTAAGGAGGTAGAAATGGCAAGATGTGATAACTAAATATATGAAGTGAGGAAAGAAGGGTTTGGAAGTGGAGATAATGAATTTCTCTTGGTCATTCAGTTTTGAAGAGAGAGAGATGAAGAGAGACAGAGAGACAGAGACAGACAGAGACAGAGAGAGAAAGGGGAAGAGACAGAGAGAAAGAGAGAGACAGAGAGACACAGAGAGAAAGGAGGAGAGACAGAGACAGAGAGACAAAGACAGAGACAGAGAGACAGAGACAGAGACAGACAGACAGACACAGATAGACACAGACAGACACAGACAGACAGAGACTAGAGGCTCCAGAATAAGGCCTAAAGAAACAACCACAGTTAAAGGGCATGAAATGGATATTAAGGCAGCATTGGGGACTGTGGGGGAAAGAACTGGGAGAAAGCAGTGTCAAGAAAACCTAGAAATGAGTTTCTAGGAGCAGAATGTGGTTAACATCATTGAAGGCTGACTAGAAGTCAAACAGGATTAGGATTGAGAAAAAATAATCAGATTTGGAAACTGAGACACTATAGTTTAATGGAGATAATAGTTTCCTTTGAGTGATGAAGTTGGAAACATTTTGCAAAAGCTGAATGAGTAGAAAGAGATGAATCTGAGGCAGTACATGTAGACAACTTTTTTTTTTTTAGGAAGTTGGCTTTAAAAAAGAGGGGTTTTATAAGGATGATAGTTTAAAGAGTTGTTAAAGTACAATGAAGACTTTTTTTAAAGAATAAGTTACATTCAAAGTCAATAGAGATGGAAACCATAAGCAATAGATAGGCAGAGATTAAAGATTGGGGTTTGAGGATGATTGAGTAAGCAATCTTTTGGAGAAAATGGGAGAAGACTGACTTGTCAAGAAGAGTTAGACTAGAAAAACTGAAAGATTATCTATCTCATTATCAGAGAAGGGGGAAAGGAGAAGAGAAGTAGAAATAATGTTAATATATTTTAATATGTAGAGAAGGAGATTAAAAAAGGAGTTCAAGGTGAATTTCACAATTTTCTCATTAATATAAATGAAATCCTCAGTTAATAGAGTGAGGGGAAGGTGTCAGAGGCTTGATGAGAGAAAAGAAAGTTTGACATAGGTTCTGTGGGAATTGAAATATGAAATCAAATTATGGAGGAATAAAATCATTGTCTTTTCTTAGAATGAGGCCTCAATTGAAGTTGGAGAACAAGAATTTGTAGTTCACCTAGTCAGGTCATTTGTATGATCCTTCCATCTCCATTCAAAAGCATAAATTAGGAGTGCTAGTCTGATTATGCTAATTAGGATTACCATAAGATAGATCTAGGAGAAATTCTTAGTTTGGATTTAGTAAAAGATGAGTAGAGAGTAGAGTGATTTGGTAAGCATGAGGTCAGCTAGGTGACGCAGTAGATAGAGACCCAGCCTTGGAGTCAGGAAGACCTAAGTTCAAATCTGGCCTCAGACAGTTGACACTTAACTAACTGTGTGACCTTGGGCAAGTCACTTAACCCCAACTGCCTCGCCAAAAAGCAAAATAAAATAAACAAACAAACAAAAAACTGGTAAGCATGGTATTGAATTGCTTAACTACTGAGTTGTGATTAGGTAAAGAACAAAGTGAAGTTAGAGAAGGGTCTCTAAAAGTCTGAGGTTTGTAGATGTTGGATGTCACAATGATGATGAAGAATCAGTTTAGGAAATGTGAGGCCAGGGAGAGAATGATAGGAGGTAATAATCAGATAGAGGAATATCAGAGTTCTTTTTTTAAATTAATTTATTTTGATGTATCAACAATCACTTTCATATGCTTTTGAGTTTAAAATTTTTCTCCCCCTTTCTCCCCACCACCTTACCCAAGATGGCCCACAATCTGATATAGGCTTTACATATACATTCCTATTAAACATATTTTCACATTAGTGATGTTGTAAGTAAGAATTACATCCAATAGGAGGAACCACCAGAAAGAAGAAACAAAACTCAACAGGAGAAAAAAAAAATAGCAAATGGTATGCTTCAATCTGCATTCAAACGCCATAGTTCTTTCTTTGGATGCAGGTAGCATTTTCCATCACGAGGCCTTTGGAGATGTCTTAGATCCTTGTATTGCTGGGAAGGGTTAAGTTTATCAATATTAGTCCTCACACAATGTGACTGTTATTGTGTACAATGTTCTTTTGGTTCTGCTCACTTCACTCAGCATCAGACCATACAAGTCTTTCCAGGTTTTTCTGAAGTCAGCCTGTTCATCATTTCTTATAGCACAATAGTATTCCATTACATTCATATACCACAACTTGTTCAGCCATTCCCCAATTGATGGGCATCCTTTCAATTTCTAATTCCAGGGTCACACAGCTAGTGAGTGTCATGTGTCTGAGGCCAGATTTGAACTCGAGTCCTCCTGACTCCAAGACTGGAGCTCTATCCACTGTACCACCTAGCTGCCCCAAATGTGATCCATTTTAAAAGGGAGTTTAAAACTCTCCAGATACACAGCATGTGGCTCCAGAGGTGGAAACAGCAAGAGGTAAAGGCAAAGCAATGTAAATTCCTGGACTTAATCTCTTATTGAGTAGAAAAGTTCCTGGACAACACCAAATTCCTGGAAAAGGTGGAGTAGTTTTAGAAACAAGCAAATGATATATCTATGATAAGGGAATACAAATATTGTCCTTGCCCTCCATGATACCTGTGAGTTGGGGAATTATTTAGATCCATGGGAAGGAGTTTGACTGTCCATTGTCCTTAGGTTGTTTTCCCTTTTAGGAAGATACAAATCCTAATTGATATTGTTAGTCATGGAAGAAGAAGCAAAGTCTTTGTTATTTTTGAATATGGGGACAAGTCTGTCCTCCCAAAACAGAAAAGAAGAAAGACCAGTCATGTAAGAAAAGTAAGGGTTGAAAGAGAATAACAGGTTGGAAATCTGACTGTTGCACTTGTAGATACTACAGTGTCATGTGATCTTGGGAAAGTCTTACCCTTCCTTAACCTTCAGTTTCTACATGTATAAAATGAAGGGGTTGGACTAGATGATCTTTGAGATGCCTTCTTGCTTTGAATCTATGATCCTAGGATTTTATATGAATATCCCCAAAAATAGACACATGAAGTAAGGTCTCTATTCTTTGCATTGAATAGATTCTCTCTCTAGTAGTATTTAAATATATAGTTAAGAATTACATAGATTTAAAAGGTATGGGCATATTGAAATATATATACATATACACATATAAATACATATATATGCTATATATACACACACATATATATACATATACACACACACACACACACACATATATATATATATATATATATATATTGATAGCATCATGGTTCCATCAAAATAGCAATGCATCAGACACTCCAAAATGTTGTAACCATGTCATTATAAGTTACAGTAAAACATTAGATTCACTTCATATTTGAGGTAAAATTCTCCAGACTTACTGTGTAATTTAGGAGACCCAATGAAGTGGTGGAGAGAAGAATGGATAGAAAGACAAGAAACTTGGCTCTGCCAATAATACAGGTTTGTGACCACAGGCAGGTCATTTAACCATTTTAGGCCTCAATTTTGTCATCTGAAAAATGAGAAAGTTAAAAAACAACAAGAACAGATGAAACTCTTTATCTTCTACCAACTGCTATGCCTGGTTCCAACTCCACCACTATCAGACTCTCAGCTACATGGTAACCTGCCACAACCCTCACCTCTGGGATAATATTGTCATCAGAAAACTCATCATCATGGAAACTGCTTCATGCCCACACGTCATCAGTACAGTAGTTGTTTCACCTGTCTGATTGAAGGGCAGGAAGTCAGAGCAAAAAACTTCTTCTAAATCCTCCCTTTATAGAAATCTCAGAATTTCAATCCACCTCTTCATCTTCAACAGTTGCTCCTCTTGATTTTGACTACACTAATACTATCTTCTTAACCACAATTATCCCAACCCCTGCTGTTTTTGGCAGCATCTCCACTCCTCTTTTCAGCACCCTTCTATATATTGCCTTCTCCTATTAGTTTATAAGCTCTTTGAGGGCAAGGATTCTCTTTCTTTTTCCTATCTGTATCCCTAGTATACAGCACAGTGCTTCGCACATAGCAGACACTTAATAAAATTTTTCTCATGTATATATGCATGTATGTATATGTGTGTATATATAAGTGTATACACACATAGAAATGATACATATATCAATACACATACATGCACACTACATGTGTGCATAATTGTTAAAAAAAACTTTAAAAAAGAATCTATAAAGACCTTCTCAACCCTACAATTTGGAAAAAACAAACAAGCAAAACAAAAACACTTGACTCTGAACTCTGACAATTAAGTAAGTGATAACTGAAAGATAAAAACTTAGCTATATTTTATTTTTGACCTAGGAAATTAAAACATTTTACATGGAACTTAGTTTGAATTAACTTAATGTATATATTTTTAAAATAATGCTCCTATTTTATATGGAAAAAATCATAACCTTTTTTTTTTACGAATGAACCATACTCACAGCTTCATATTGTTGTAAAGATGAAATGAGAAAATGTATGTCAAAGGACTCTCAGAAACATTGAGCACTATGCAAATAGATGTAAAATGTTATTATTTTTATTGTTTTAGAGAATTTATTTTTTAATAAAATTTGAAACTTAGAATGTTACCACTCACTATTTTTATGCAGTCATAAAATAGTTAATTACTTGCTAATACATGGGAAGTAACAATTTATCATGGGTAATGGATGAGTACTAATATACACATAGGCATATATGTGTATGTGTGTATGTATGTATACACAAACATATTTACATTTGTGTATATATACACATTTACTTCTGTGTTTTCTGTATATACACATCTGTGTCTATATGTAGGCATGTGTACAGATTTGAAATTTTAATTTTCTTAGTTACATTCCTCCATGATGTAGGCTGGGATTCCTAAAAATAGTATCATTCTTTACCATATTTGTCAGCATGACAAAAAAGTGATATGAGCTGAAAAGAAGAATGTTAGATGTGATCCAAGTACTCTCAGCCACAGCTATTAAAAGTAAATGAGATTGGTTTAAACACAAGAATGCCTACTCTGTTTTCTTTTTTTATTCCTGAGCATTGCTAATGCTATGACCTTGTTCAGAATATATATACACAAGCATTTATGTAGTTATATTTATTTTGATAGGGTAGTAATAGGAGACATAGCAAAATCAGTGGTTCACTCTAACTATAATCACTTATTTCCAAATGTGCTATAAGCTATTCTCATCTAAATATTTCACCATAATCTTAAATGCTGCATATCTAAAACTTTGTTAGCTATCTCCCCTCACAACTACCCTCTAAAAAATTACCAAGCATACATTCCAATTGTATCAGTTTCTACTAATAGCAACAATTCTCAGCACCAAAATTTTGACATTAACTCTTACTACTCTCTATTATCCTTTCCCATTCAATTGGTCACCAACTTATCTTTTTTTTTTTGCCTTGAAAATACTTTCCAGATTCAAACTTCATGTTTTCCATGGATTTCATAATTGTAATTCAAGCCCTCATCATCTCATGCTTTGATTCTAAAACCTGCTCCTTAAAATCTTCCTTTCTCTAATCTTAGCCTCTTCTAATTCATTTTTACACATTACCAATTGAATGAGCAGATGGCATGGATAAAATGCCGGGCCTGAAGGCAGGAAGACTAATCTTCTTGAGTTCAAGTCTGGCTTCAGACATTTTCTAGCTGTATGACCCTAGGCAAGTCATTTAATCTTGTTTGCCCCATCTGTAAAATGATTTGGAGAAGGAAATGGCAAATCACTCCAATATCCTTGCCAAGAAAACCCCAAATGGGATCACGAAGAGTCTGACATGACTGAAACAGAAGCAGCAGTGGCAGTAACATTAGAGTAATAGTCCTAAAATAGTGGATTTATTGATGTATAGTGGCTACAACAAGCTTAGTTTCTTAAATGTGAAATGATACTGGACTTGGAGCCCTGACATCTATCTCCCACCTAGAATATTTGTATTGTTGCCCATATAACATCACTCCTGCTGAATCTACCCGTTCTTCTTTATACTTTCATATTTTCCTTATTATTCTAGTACACATTGATTTCTCCTTTCCCTAATGCTCTTTAGAGATGTAAAAAAAAATAAGTTTACTTTTGGGCACTTCATAATTACAACCATATTATTTATTTCCATTTTTTCTAATTATCTATACTGCCAAATTTAGAATTTTATTTTATATTGTTTTTTCACTGTATTTTCATATATGGTATATATATATATGCATACATATGTGTGTATATTATATACATACATACATACATACATATACATATATATATATTTCATCTTTCCTACTAGAAATTATAGGCCCATGGATAAAGACTATGTTGTATATGGCTTTGTACCTCAACTTTGGCTTTTGGAAGAGAACTATCTTTATAGATATATACACAATATATAAAATAAATAATTATTTTTTCATATTATAGTACATAGTGACATATATTTCAGTACTCAGCGTTTGAGTCATTAGTGGATAGATATACAGCCATTACTGTTTTATTATAACAGGATCTGGCACAGTAAAATGTATGAAATATTTCCTACTACTGTAAGAGTTGCCTTCTTACTTATTACATGTCCAAAGACCAACAAATGCATGGGATATAGATTCAAGATGTATGCAAAGCTTCACCAGCTATTTCTTAGACAAAGCCCTCCATTCTTCATATACTGATAAAAGTATGGGCAACTGCACACACACTGAGACCATCCTGGATTTAAGTATTTCTAATGTTCACCCAATTTCTAAAGTACAGGTGGTGCTAGCAACCTAAATATTAGGGGAATATCACAAATCTGCCTGCAGAATAGCGATAGTGACTTAGAAAATTCTCTCATGCTTTTTTTTAAGAAACTGAGGCCAAAGTAAGATCATTAATTCTGAAATCATTAGAATTTCATACATTTGTGATGAAATAAATCTCATGAATCTATAGGACTTTGTGCTCATCATCCTTTGATTACATGTTACTCTGATTTACTAGTGTGAATTTACAGAACTTTTTAGCTTCTAGGTCACCCCAGAAAATTGTTCACAGGAAAGGGCAGCTGAGGAATAGAGAAAATGAGTTCCTAGTTTCAGCACTTTTCCTAGAGAACAGAGGCTCATATCATGGAAATCAGCATTCATGGCTTGCAAATGGTGGGGAAGTCAAAATGGAATGTATATGAAAAGTTGGGAAATGAAATATGATCTCATCTCACCACTGCATGTAATTCTGCTGGGTGACAATTGCATGGTAATTCAACCTATACCAATCATGTAAAAATTTCAATTGGTAACCCAGAGGAAAAAGGTTCCACAGATTCAGGAACATTTTAGGCAGTTGATCTCATTAATCTTTCCAATATAGAAGTGAAGTAGTTACAAGTATATTCACTTCTCAATCATTCAGTCAGTCAACACTTACTGAGTATCCAGTATATGCTGAGCATTGTAGTAACAACTGTAGACAGCTGTAGAAAGCTTTTTTTTAAAGAAAAAGTAAGTCTTCAAGTACCATGTATATGAGCAATTCTGAGGTTTACTACAATCTTCATATATCCCTCCCCATTTTTCTTCAAGACCATTGTCAATGAGTATCTCCACAGAAGTTAATAAAGGGCAAAGATAAAAAAGAAATTTAAAATTGCCTCATTTTCCCCCTAGTAATAACTATGGAAAGATTATTTTAGTAAGAAAAGGGCCGCCTCTGGATAAAATGAGGCTTGGGATTTACCATTTCTTCTTCTTTTTTTTTTCTTCCTTCTTGTTTTAATCAAGAAAAAATTCTTGATTGCCTTTTATGTGAGAAATCCTCTAATAGAGAAATTTCTAGAGAAAGAATTTTCTCTGTGATAAGAAGATTCAATAAAAATGAGAAATGTGGATCTCATCTGCAGGGATCTCAGATTTTATCTTATGAAATTTTAAACAGTGACAGGAAAGGAAAGACATAACAAAAATTAAAAAAAATAACATCATTGTCCAACACTGCAGACAATGCTGTGATAAGTATCACTGCTTTTTTTTAATGAGGAAGGGGATGAAGCCGAAAGAGTCTTCAGGGATTTTTTTTTTAATATCCCACAGAAAGAAATCAACTTAATACTATATGTTAAAAAGAGGTCAGAACAACATACAATAGTACTTTACATATCCTTTCAAAGTAAATAAGGGGAAGTGGTTATACCATATTATTTAGATAATGATATTCATAAGATAATGGAAGTAAATCAGACGTGACCTCAGTTGCCATTTAGTCCAACTCCCTTCATACACAAATGTAAAAACAGGCTCAAGTAATGTTCCCAAGGACACAAAGATACACACCTCCAAGGTCAGGATTTGAATACAAGTCCGATCTCCAGAATGCAGACATAGAATGGGGGCCAGGTGTGCCACTGGGTGCTAGTGTCCATGGGTTGAAGATATCTGTTTACCCTCCCAAGGACTCTCTTCCAAAGTGAGTGCTTTATTCAATAAGCCTTACTTCTTCTCTACTTGTGAAATAAAGACATTGTAAATACTAGCTTTCAAATAATTGCAGGAATAGAAACAACAAATTAGGCATTTGTAAGTTCTGTTATAGTGTCACGATTTTGCTATAAATCACAGTCATGGAACATCATAACATGGTTTTCTTAATATTGTTATAAGACATAGAAGGATCATCTAAAAAAATTTTGGCATGTCAATTACTTCTTTTCCATTTGACCAAAGACACATTTTGCTTCATGTATCCTTGTTTTACGTGTGCATGCCTTCCTACAAGTTTCTTTGCTAGTAATATGACTTATATTATTTTTCATCACAATAGCATGTTTCCTTGTTCAAATTGAATTTTGGTGATTTAATATGTAGCATTTTTATTTCCTAACACTTCTTTGCAGCTTCCAAAATTGAAACCTATTTAGACACTTCAGCTGCCCTTAGCAGAGTAAGCCATGAATCAATGTTCTGTTGGAATTTAGAGTAACTACTTTAATGCTGAGAGATAGTCCAGGCTAGTGCTTCACTCCTTCAGATTTTGAGGGGACAGTTGTTCTTATTTCTTTAAAGTGCTAAAATAAATTTGGAACTATTCCCAAAGGACTACAAAACTGCACACCTTTGATCCACCAGTACCACTACTAGATCTGTATTCTAAAGATATCGTACAAAAGGGAAGAGGACCCACAGGTACAAAAATATTTATAGCAGCTCTTTTTGTGGTGGTAATGAATTGGAAATTGAGGGGATGCCCATCAATTGGGGAATGACTAAACAAGTTGCGGTATATGAATGTAATGGGATACTATTGAGGTATAAGAAATGATGAACAGGCTGACTTCAGCAAAACCTGGAAAGGCTTGTATGGTTCGATATTGAATGAAATGAGAAGAACCAAGAGAACATTGTATACAGTAACAGCAACATTTTTCAATGATCAACTGACTTAGTCTTCTCAGCAATACAATGATCAAAGACAATCCAAAGACTCATAGAGAAAAAGAACTATGGAGTCTAAATGCAGATTGAACATACTATTTTCTCTCTCTCTCTTTTTTTTTCTTTCTCGTGATTTTTTCCCCTTTTGTTCTGATTCTTTTTTCACAACATTACTAATGTGGAAATATGTTAATGTGAATGTGCATGTACAGTCTACATCAGTTTGCTTGCTGTCTTGGGGAGAGAGAAGGGAGGAAGGGAGAAAAAATTGGAGCCCAAAACCTTATAAAAGTGAATGTTGAAAACTATCTTTACACGTAATTGGAAAAATAGAGTAGTGTTAAGTGGGGGAAAATAAATAATAAAGAATGAAGTGCTAACATATGATTCCATGTATAAAAAAGCCCAACCTGGAGTAATTAAATAATACATCATAAAAAATGATCACTCAAATTTATATAGCATTTTTAGGATTGCCAAGTACTGGTACATGTAATATGTCATTTGATCTTCATAGCAATCTTGTGAGGTGTACACTGGAAGTATTATTATCACTTTGATAGGAGAGGAAACTGAAGTTGTAAGGAGCCTAGCCATGGCCATACATCTAGTCAATGTCAGAGCAGGACTAAAACTCAGTTTTTCATTATTCCAAATTTAGCACCATTTCTACTACAATCTATTGTCCACTTAAGTCAAAACTCCAGATGTCAACAGAAGTTTGCTAGAATGCTATGTCCATACAAAACATTCCATAAATATTGCCTAGAAAGTGTCCAGATTAAAGAGCAGTTATATTATTTGGGACTTTGAAGCTAACAGGGACCTTAGAAATTATCTAATTTCCTTATTTTTTATATATTGGAAAATGAGATCTAGGAATATGAACTGGCTTGATGAATGTAATAAAAGTAATAAGTAGCAAATCTAGAGTTTGAACCAATGTATTTAATGTTGTTTTCTCTCCACTGCATCACAAATAATATAAAAGCACTGATTCATTACCTGAACTTAGTTTGGCATCAATCAAATGCTTCAAATGTTAATGATTATTGGCTTTTTATTCAATGATGGAAACATTGTACTTAATATGACATTTAGGTGGCACAGTGCAGGGCGTGAAGTCAGGAAGACTCATCTTCTTGAGTTCAAAACTAGTCTTGGACACTTACTAGTTACATGACCCTGGACAAGGCACTTAACCTTGTTTGCCTTAGTTTCCTCATCTATAAAATGAACTGGAGAAGAAAATGTCAAACCACTCTAGTATCTTTGCCAAGAAAAACCTAAATGGGGTCACAGCCAGACCCAAATGAAAATGATGGAGCAACAGCAACAATTTTATATTTGTCCTAAGATTCATTAGTTAATATTAACTCTAGATATCTAAAATTGACCTTAACTGTAGCCTTTGAGCTTAATTTCTCAAGAGAGAAAAAACAAAAGTTTTCATTTCCACTCATGCTTCTATTTATAAACAATGTTGCTCCAGGAATATGAGTAACAAATGACTTCTGTGGTTAAGTGTGTCTTCACTAATAAAAAGATCATATCTTGAGGATAAACTTAAAGCTGTAATCTCTACCTATACCAACTGTACTTATTATGGATTTACATGAGGTCAAAATAGTGATAAGGTTAAGAATTTAATTAAAATAGAAAGAGCGATATATAGTACAGCTTCTGCCCATCCTCAGGCTACTAATGCATATTGAATCAACACTATGACCTTCAGAAACTAATGAATGATTTTTTTAAAAAATGCATATTGGGTTAAATGATTGAGGAAGATTTCTTTTTTTAATCTTTAAGTTTTGTTTATTTTTGAGGGGGTGTGTGAAGGACTAAGTGATTTTTTTTGTTTCTATTCTAACGAGAACTGACATTTTGTGAGCAATTTATGTGGAAGCAAGCAAAATCCAGCGAGGAATATATAAGTATACAGTGGTGGGGCAGTAGGTTTAATTTTCTCAACATAGTGATTAATATTGGTTCTAACGCTTTTGGTTTCATTTAGAAATTGGTTTCATGGCTTTTGGTTATTGTTGTTGTTGTTGTTATTGTTGTTATTGTTACTTGGTTCAATATCTTTCCTTCATTCATCTTCAGGTATAAAAACTTTAACTTACCTCTATATTAAAATGTAGGATGAAACTATTTGCCAAATACTGTAACATAGGAAGAGGAGGGGAGGAAAAGAACAAGCATTTAATTTATATAGTGCCTTTTATGTGCCAAGCATTGTGCTAAACACATTATCTCATTTGAGCTTCACAGCAACCATGTGAGGTAGGTACTGTTATTATCCCCATTTTACAATTGAGAAAACTAAGGCAAACAGAAATTAACTGAGTTGCCCTAACTATAAGGTAAGTGTTCTATCCCTTGTAATACCTAGCTGCCTGCCCCATTACAGGCCTAGTATATTTTAAAATAGCTTGCATGATAGAGCAAGATTTTTTTTCCTTTTTTTAATTTTTGGATCCTCAGGGTAAACACAGTGCCTAGCACACAATATGTCCTTAATAAATACTTATTAATGTAATTTGACAAAATAAGAAAGATCAGAAAGATCAGAAAGTTTCAAATCTGGTCTCACATTTACTAGCTCTGTGGCAATGAATCACAAAATTTCTCTGAGCATCATTTTCCACATATAAAAGAAATCAATAATATTTGTTCTTCCTTCTTACAAGGTTGTTGAGCATCTCAAATTAATGTATATAAAGTTTTGTAAAATTTTAAAGTTTTCAATAAATATCAGTCTTTTGATTGTTTCTTTTAGTTCAGTAGGTCAGCATAGTGCTCCTTGAGAGATCAAATAAATATCTTAGAAATTTATAAAACAGAAATGGACTTTGATAAGACTTATGCTTTATCTTACTATAGTATGCCTAGCAATTTTCTTAAAATAGAATTAGTAAAAATCTGGATTAAACACTAAAAAGCACTTCCACATTGGAAGAATCATAAAATACTGTGATATATCAACAAAATAGTTTTATCTTCTCATTTTTTTAATTTAACAAAAAAAATGAAGACAGCTGATTTTTCTCTCTCAAGCATGGCTTTTTTATGTTACTTCAATCTGATATTACTTGGATTTAGAGGACAATATAAAATTATTTACCTAATGGCCATTAACTATTATTCTGTTATTGTAAGATGATTAATGTATCTTTTCAAGAGAAACTTTAACCAGTGAGTAATTTTTTATGATGGCAGAATCTTGTTACTTAGGTATAGATTTCTCTTTTGCTTGGCAAAATGGAAAAGATTCTACCTTAGAGATCCTAAAAATTTCAGAGCCCTGTGATTCAATTTCTATCATATTTCATTGAAGATATAAGAGAGAAAGAGACAGAGAGAGAGAGAGAGAGAGAGAGAGAGAGAGAGAATGAATAATTTTCACAGGTTTGGTTCATTCATTTTTTTTGCATATATAGACTGATAAGAGAAAAATGAACCCAAAGAGCCTGAGAAAACTAAAATGATTTTTCAGTTGCTATACTATCTCAATTGTCTAAACTCCAGTTTTTAATAGCTCAATCCTTTACATTTATTCCCCAAAACACTACAGATAATGCCAAATATTTAAGGAATAGTTTTACAAAGCTTTTTTTTTTCTTAGTGGTCTTTTTGTTGTCTTGATATTTTGATACAGATTATAACAAAATGCAACAAAAACCTGTTTCCCCAGTACATTTAATCAGTCTCTTACCACCCTTAAAAACTGCCATCAAATCATTGTTTTAAGTGTCCTATGTATATGTGACACAATTCCACAGGGACAAATGAATGAATGAGATTCAGATATCTGCCTGTGGAATCTTAGCAATGGTATAGCTCACATCAGAGGCCAATAAAGCATCACTGTACATGGGGGACCCATTTTTTCCATTCCATTATGACCTTCAATAACTATCATGGTATTACTATCAAAACAATACTCCAAAATCCTAACAATTCCCTTACTGAGACAGTATAGCTGTTATAACTCTATTTGTCACTTCTGTCCAGAGAACTTGTGAGGTTAAGGTGTAAACACCTGTCATCAAGCTCCCAAATGATTAAAAAAAACTCTCTGAAAAATCTTACTTCATTACATCTAGACCAATTTATCAATGTTTGCTCCAGTGTCCATCTGAAAAACCAAAAATTAGGCAAAAATATAAATTGGTTCTGAACAGCAAAAAGTAACTGCTCATAAATTTCCCATATCCTGAAAATGTATGTTTTATTCCAACTCGTCATCAGACTTATTCTGCTCATTAAAGGCATATTTCATCTCAAATGCAAGTACAACATAGTGTTAGAGAAGCATAACTTAGAAACCCTGAATTTACCTCTACTTTCATGCATTGCATTTTTTATTATTTAACACTAGTCTAACCTGCTGTTTTATGGCCCACTTACACAGGATGACATATGATCGTGAGTACAGACAGAAGCTTACAATAACACTCGTCCTAACATTATGGAGCTAAGCGGCGGCAAGTAATCAGAGACATATTATCTAGAATTATGAGGACTCTTTGCTACTATGACAATGTTTTAAGCAATTAAGTGCTCTCAGTGGGTATTTAGTGGCTCCATATATCACAAACACACAATGAGACATATGCGTATAATTCTCCAAAGTATGCAAAAAGGTATACTGTCTGGTTATTCTCTATGCATAGCAAATCACCTAGTCAAGGAAGTATGGAAAATCAAAAGGGAAGTTCATATAGTATGTAATATGAGGAAAAAAGGGAACATTTTTGAAAATGTACTGAGACATGAAATACTTGTGAGCAAAAATTAAGATAAAAAAGCAAGGGGAAAAGATTCATGTTAGGCAGCTCTCTCTTTTTAAAAAATATTTTACAAAGAGAAGTATAGATATTAGAGATCAGGTAGCTTTTCCACCTTTAAAAAACAAATAGACCAATAATTTAAGATAAGTCAGTTTACTGGAACAAATAGTGCTGTGTAGTAATTAGCATGCCTTTTGACATAAGTATTCTATCACTCCAATCATAGAAACTATCTTGTGAATAGATGGAACCAAAGACAAGAAGATAGAAGTCCAGTAACCATTTTAATAAACTCTAACATTTTTTTCTTATACTCAAAATTGGTTTCTCCTTTGTCCCCATCATCCTTCTACCCTGTCTTCTTCATTGATGTATCTCACTTTGAAGCACATTTTGAAATCTTACTTTTATCATTAAATGTATTTCAAAGATCAAATAGTGCAAGGCACTCAAATAAAACCTTCCATGGCTCACAGGTAAAGTAAAAGAGGTCATCAAAAAGGGATAGCATCTTTATTTTTTTTATATCCTGCTTCAGTAAAAAGAGCAGTGGAGCCAATTGAAAATGACTGGTTAGGTTCTTTTAATGGGTCAAAAGAAAATTTCAAGTGCAGTTTACAAAGGATTATGAAGTCAATAAAAAGCTTCTAATACATTAAAAGTAATTCATTCATTCAACAAGCATTTATCCAATAAATTACTACATAAAGTTCAATGGGACCACAAGATCCTCAGTACTAAGGGATGAAAAGGAATAGAACTATACTTGACTTTCATTTCTATTTAAGGAATCTCTTTCATTCAAATGACCTTTTGAAAAAGCCATGTAAATATTATATAAAACAGTGATGAATAAAGACTATTTTAGATCAAATTTACAAATTAAATCTTAATAACTCACTAAGGCCAGAGGAAATCCAAATAAAAGACTTGATGAAACATGGAAGTAAAACTGCCCAAATATACAACATCAATACAAATGGACACTGTGCCAGATTGTCATTGCAACAGCTATCCACAAAGAAGAGGTTTCAGTGTTGCCCCTATGAAAAGAAAAGGGTCATTTAAGGATGCCCTATGGGTTCATTGTCACCTGTTGTGTGTTCTTTGTGAATGACTCAGTGTTTATGCTCATTAAACCTCAAAATTTTGGCTATGTGAGAGGTCACTCTGATTTGAGAAGGCTGAAACTAAAGGGAAAAGAGGCCCAGCTAAACAGAAAGTAAGGTGGTATCTAAATATTCTGGAAAATTCTGTGGGTTGGGAAGTTGGGGAAGAAGCAAGGCAAGTAATGGATGGTAGAAGGCAGCAGGAAAAAACTAAGAGGACAATTTAGAGACTGGTAGCAACTACTGTACACAGGTGGACCAGAAAGACCTCGAATTTGGGGTTATATAATAATGAGGAGCCTAGACAAGAAAGCTACAAAGCTAAGATTTGATATGGCCTTTGTACATATATAAGTATTATATTTGGATATATGTGTATTTGTATGTGCATACATGCATATACACGTTATACATATACATGTATAATATGTAACATGCGTATATCTGTGTATATATTTATATTATGTAAATATTGATATATGCCAATTTATAGCTATATGTACATATATTGTATATACATGTGTATGTATGTGTATAAATATGTATGTAATAATCTTCACAATAATAATCATTTAGTCCAGCTCCTTTATGTAAAATATGTACACTTACAAGATGAATTAAATGTATAGCTATGGCTCACCGGTGGCAATAAATCTCTTTGGAATATGATCTTCTTCTATCCAGGGTGATAATGATATCTGACTTGAGGCGAGCAGGAGAATGGTCATGGTTGGGTACTTACTTCTTTCTTCACCTATATCCAAAAGTGATATCAATTTGGAGTTATAGCTATGTGCCTCCCCTAAGTATACATATACATATACATGTATATTTGTGTGAGTGTATACATGAGTATATTAATATATTTTAAATAAGATTTCACTATTTATACTCTATGTGTATACACACACTAATATAGACAGAGGGATAGAGAGAGAAACAGGGAGACACAGAGAGGGCATTTAGTGGTATGATTTTTAGAGGTTGAGAAAGAAAATGATTTTTATGTTCCTTTTAGGGGGGAAGGTAGCACTTATCTTAAATTCTCTATCTTAGATCCTTTTCATCAAATGCTGATGACTCAAAAGACCTTCACACACAGCAAATGATAAGCAAGCCCATTTATCCAATCAAACCAGCAAACAGATTTTGGACAAATTCTACAGAATAGAATATGCCAGAAAATGCAGAACATAAGATCTTCTCCTGGCAAAGAGTTAAAATCTCAGCTCAAACCTTGGGAGAATTCCCAATCTTATCCAAAAGGCAATTCTTTTTCTAAGGTCTTTAAGGAGGCAGACTGGAAATCACAGGCATGTTGTAGAACCAATTTCCTTTACGTGTTTGCAGTATCCAAAGTAGTTTTAAAAACTCTTTCTCTTCACTGGGTTTTCATTGATCCATGTGTCTTTCTTGAGAGTCTTTGGAACCACACATATCTCTCTTCTAAGAAACTCTGACCCCATCATCATCTCTTACATAGGTAGGCAGTATCAAGTTCAGTTTCTCAGACACAATCTGTAATCTCGTCTTTACACATGTAAAATAACGTAGACTTTGTGGGAAGCTTAGTTACACTGAGATAAAGAAAAGGTGACCTAGGAATGATAAGCAATTAGCCCAAGGTAGACATTCAGAAATCTAATTGAACCCACTGATTCTGACAGGAAATGCAACATTCTTTCTCTGGTCTTTTTCAGCATTAGGAAGTAGGGCATCAGAACTGTTGGCCAACTGAAAACTTGTTTCAGTTGACTTAATGATGTTGAAGTTAAATAGAAACAGTACCACTGAACTATATATAGGGATCTCAATTATTTAGCTGCATATGGACTTAGAATACAATATTTTATATATTGTATTATGTTTTATTGTGTTTTTGTTTATTTTGTTAAATATTTCACAATTTTGTATTTTACTCTATTTCCAGCCACACTTGTGAGTTGTGACCAGCAGCCAGTGCTTGATACCTTTGCACTAAATGATATGTTCCAAGTTCTACCTTTATGATTATTGTTGTTTCAAATATTTTATTTTTCCCATTTACATACAAAAACAATTTTTTACATCTTTTTTTAAATTTTGTGTTTCAAGTTCTCTCCCTTCTACCCTCTTCTACCCTCTAATTGAGAAGGTAATTGATTTGACACATATTATAAATACATAGTAATACAAAACACATTTCCATATTAGTCATGTTGTGAAAGAGAATTTAGACACCTTCCTTCCCAAAAAAGCAAGAAAAATAAAAAAAAGTTTAAAAAAGTTTGCATCAATCTGTATTCATATTCCATCAGTTCTTTCTCTGGAGGTAGGTAGCATTTTTCACCATAAGTCCTTTGGAATAGTCTGGGATCATTGTATTGTTAAGAATAGCTGTTATTCAAAATTGATCACCATAAAACATTGCTGTTACTATGTACAGTGCTCTCCAGGTTCTACTCACTTCACTTTTTATCTTTTCATATAAGTCTTCACAGGAATTTTTCTGAAATCATCCTACTCATCATTTCTTATAGCACAATAGTATGCCCTTCAAAATTATATACCGTAGTTTGTTCAGCTATTCCCCAATTGATGGGCATCCTCTCAATTTCCAATTCTTCACCACCACAAAAACAGCTGTTATAAATGTTTTTGGACATATAGGTCTTTTTTCCTTTTTTTTTTAACTCTTTGGGATATGGACTTAGTATGCTATTGCTGAATTTTAACTCAGGGTATGCACAGTTGTATGCTTTTTTGGCCATAGTTACAAATTATTCTCCAAAATGGTTGAATTAGTTCACAACTCCCCCAACAGTGCTTTAGTGTTGCAATTTTCCCACATCCCCTCCAACATTTGTCATTTTCCCTTTCTTTCATATCAGCCAATCTGCTAAGTGTGAGATGGTACCTCAGAGTTGTTTTAATTTTCATTTCCCTAATCAAGAGTGATTTAGAAAAAGCTCTACCCTTTTGACTTATTGGTAAATGTTCCCCATTCTACATTACTTTGAAATATAGGCTCATAAGTTTTCAGTTAAGTATTCCTTTACCTCATCCATGTCTCCTACTATGCCTATTCTTTACTCTTCTCTTCTGATACTACAGCATACCTCTGTTCTTCCAAATAATTATCCACAATTCAATTCAATGGCCACTTCCATCATAGAATGGATAGAAAATTGGCCTTGTCATCAGGAAGATTTTTGTTCAAGTCTACCTTCTGATAGGTACTGACAGAGCAAACCAGGGTAAGTCTGTTAACCAATTATCAGGTAGCTCTCTAATTGTATGAGTTTCAGAGCAATGGTAGCATTGGCATGTTACATGATGAAGCTGTGAGAAAAGATTGGAAAGGTAAAGAGTGATACCAACTTGGAGGAGGTAGCCCTAAGTTGAGTATTAAAGGACAAGTAAAAATTAAATAGATAGAAAAGGTAATAAAGTACATTCCAGGCAAGGGGTATGAACAAAGACCCATACAGAAGGAAATAGTAATGAAATTCAACAGGACACATTGGGAAATTACAGAACAGAATGATTTGAGAGGAAGATTAATTCTATGGATGGCTGAGAGAGAATATAAGGTAATATTTTAAAGGTGTAGTAGCTTTGATTTTAGAGGGCTTTCAATGCCTAGAAAAGGGGTTATGAAATAATTAATTATCTAATATGTGCAAGACACCATGCCAAGCACTTTATAAATATTATTTCATTTGATCCTCAGAACAACACTTTTAGGTTCTATTATGATCCCCCTTGTACAGTTGAGGAAACTGAGGAAACAGGTTAAATGACTTGGTCATATAGCTGCTCACATAGCTAATAAGTGTCTCAGGCTGGATTTGAACTCATATTCCTGACTCCAGGATCATAGCACTACCCACTGTGCCACCTAGTTGTCAGAGTAGGAATTTAAACTTTGCTCAGTAGTTGACTGGCAACCATGAAAATTGTTTTAAAGGTAAGCTATAAACGGAAAAGAAAAAAAAAAAAGAATTGTTCTTGCAGTAGCATTTAGAGAGGAGAGAAAAATTCAAATAAAAAATGTTTGAAGCCTAATTCAGTAGACTAGTAGATAGGTATAAAGGGGTGCTTAGAATAGTGTGGTGATATGGGGTTTAAGAGAGAGAAACACATTTGAGAGTTAATTTGCAAAGAAAATGGACATAATTTGTTACATAATTTTATATATAAAGTGAAGGAAAAGTCAAAGGTTTCAACCCTAAGTTTTTTGACCTAAGAAGACTAGGTGGATTGTGATATTACAAAAAGGTAGGATGGTTTTAGAAAGATGTTAGAAAGAGTATATAATCCTGGCTTTTGAATGGGAATGTTAAAACAGAAATACCTGTCTGATAGGCAAGCTAAAAATGACCTTGTCTGGGAATTGCCCTAGACTTTAGTCACTCTGGGAAGAGAGAAGCTGGATCAAATGAGATTATTTGATGAAATGGACATAACTAGACTCAGTAACTATCTTTTGTAACTGTAATCTCCTACCTTCATGCACTTTGTACTCAGATACATCCCCATACTTGCAATAAAATACTTTTGTAGCACTCAAGACTGTTATTAATGCTTTACTGTAGTACAGGGTGTAGGAAAATGATATAAAATTGGAAAGGTCACATTCTCAAGGCCATCACACTAAGGAAGGAACCTTTAAGGCTATGGGTAATGGTAATGAAAACAACAGAGAAGCAAAACAATCTCAACCTGTCATTTCACCCACTCCTCAAATCAGTAGGTGGGTGGATTTATTTTTCGTATCTTGTAATCTGGTAGAACCTATGACATAATACATATTTTAAAGAAAATTGCAGTATCTAAAGAAAAGAACATGGGTTATGTAATGGACAATCATATTAGTTCACCACAAGAGGCATGAATGTATATTATTTAACATTCAATAAATAATTTTGTTTGGGTTCTACCATGAAGGATAATTTTTTAAATTAAATAATCATTTTTAAAATAGAAAACTGGTTTAAAGGCAAGACAGAAAGGGAGGTGAAGGCAATATGGTGAAGCATGAAATATATAAGACTTAGTCATAAGATCTACATTCAAGTTCTCAGTATTTATTTAGTAGCTTGAGTGATTTTGAGAAAGATCTTCAAGCTGTTTCAATATCTTCAAAGTGAAAACAAATAAAGCTTGCTCTTAATACAGTAGTGTTACAAAAGACATGGCTCAGGTTTAAGCTTTAATAACTTTGGGAGTATAAGTACTATAAACTTACAAAAACATAAAATTGGAAAGTTTACTTAAATTAAAAGAAATGATTTATATATTTCATATTAAAATTAAACATAACTACTATCTTAAGCTGCACAATGCTCTACTCAATTTTGAATTTTTCAAATATTTTGATCAGATGCTACTCGGTTACTAAAAGGATTGCATTTGTAATCCCAGCTTTAATATTATCAAAAGACTGACATTTTAAAATACATGTGAAATTTTTGAAAACACCACACAATAAAAATTCTAATTAAAATAGACCATGTGATCCAAGTGTCCAAGCAAAAAGACCTAGTCCATCTAGCTAATCCTCTGAAAAAGTACTATCCAGAAACTGTCACAGATGCCACATGCTTTTAAAATTAAACATTTATTATTCAAAATTTTTCAAACCAAATAAGTATAAAAGAAATAAAAATAAGGACTATTGAATGTAATGGTTTTATAAGTTGGTCATGTTTCTCCTGAAATTATTAAAGTTTTACAATGTACTAAGACTTTTGGGAACATGCTGTATAATTTTCATGATTTGTTTACAGTTAAAATATATCTAAAAAAACTGTGCAAACAGTAATCAACAAATAGACATTATTTCCATAAATAACCTTCTCCATATAAAATGAACATGGCATATTACAATAAGAAGTGAATTGAGACTTGGGGGATAATTAACAACAGCAGCAGTAGCAACAACATCTTACACTCTCCACTAAAGTTCTTTTGATGTCTTATTGCAAAGCAAAGAAGATTCTGAGTTCTTGCAGGTTATAGAAGCAGAAAAGAAAATCAAGAAACTTCTAAAAGATAGATAGGTTTCAAATAAGGACTGAGTGACACGTGCAAGTCTTTTGTAAATGTACCAGTCAAGCTACCTTCTAAGACAATACTAACTGAAGGTCTGTAAATGCTATTATTCAAGTGAAACTCCAATATTACCAATACTCTCATTATTGCTATATCTAGTGATAATTTTTAATCCTCATTTTTTTTACCTTTCTGAAACCTTTGACACTGTTGATCATACTCTTCTCAATGAACATTCTCCTAGATAACCTCTTCTCTCTAGTTTTTCATGATATTCTTCATTCTGCATTCATCTTCTACCTATCTGCTTACTGTTACTAAATCTCCTTTGCTGAATCTTCATCAAGGTCACACTTACCAAATGTGACTATCCCCCAGAAATCTGTCCTGGGCCTTCTTCTCTTTTTCCTTTACAGTATTTTACTCGGGGATCTTCAGTCCCATGGTTTCAACTATCTCCATGCTGATAATTCTCAGACATTATTGACTACACCTAATTTCTCTTTTAACCTGTAGACTCAAATCTCTGTTAGACATCTCAAACTGAATGTCCTGCAGGTACTTAAATTCAACAAGTCTAAAACTTATGAACTTGTGGTCCTTGCCCCAGAACCCTCTTCTCTTCCAAAAATCCATGTTACTGTTGAGAGCACCACCATCCTCCCAGTAATCCAGGTTACCAACTCAGGTATTACATTCAACTTCTCACTCTCTCACACACCTGAGTAGTCAATCTGTTGCCATGACCTATCGATTTTACCTTTACCTATACAAGTGCTCTGAAACTTTTACATCCCCTTCTATATTCCCTCTGACATCATCTCCTTTCTGGCATTCTCCACTCAGCAATTCATGCCTGGACTTTTTCTTTTTTTTTTTTTTTGAGGATTTATTTTTTATTATTATTAATTTATTTTTAATTATCAATAACCATTTCCATAAGCTTTTGAGTTTTAAATTTTTCTTCCCCTCTATCCCCACCTTCCTCCCCAAGACAGCACACAATCTGATACAGGCTATACACATACATTTCTTTTAAACATATTTTCACATTAGTGATGTTGTAAGTAAGAATTAGAACCAATAGGAGGAACCACCAGAAAGAAGAAACAAAACACAACAGAAGAAAAAAAATAGCAAATAGTATGCTTCGATCTACTTTCAAACTCCATAGTTCTTTCTTCTTTGTGGATAGCATTTTCCATCATGAGGCCTTTGGAGATGTCTTAGATCCTTGTATTGCTGAGAAGGGTTAAGTCTATCAATATTAGTCATGGCACATGGCTGTTACTGTGTATAACATTCTCCTGGTTCTGCTCATTTCATTCAGCATCAGACCATACAGGTCTTTCCAGGTTCTTCTGAAGTCAACATGTCCATCATTTCTTATAGCCCAATAGTACATGCCTGGACTTTTGCAATAGCTTGCTAGCTGATCTGCTTATTTCAAGTCTCTCCCCACTGCAGGCCATCCTCCACTCCACTCCTTTCCTACTAAAGCACAGATGTGATGGTGCAACCCCTAATTCTTTTTTTTTTAAGGCAATCAGGGTTAAGTGGCTTGCCCAGGGTCACACAGCTAGTAAGTGTCAAGTGTTTGGTCTGAGGCCGGATTTGAACTCAGGTCCTCCTGACTTCAGGGCCAGTGTTCTATCCACTGCGCCACCTGCCCCACAGCTACCCCTAATTCAATAAAGTCCAGTGGCTCCCTGTCACTTGTGGGCATTCTGCTTAGCATTCAAAACCTTCTGCAAACCGTCCACCTTCCACTTTTCTATCCTTCTTATGCTTAGTTCACTCCTTAATCCGATTAAACTAGTGTACTTGCTGTTTATCTCACAAGACTCTCAAGACTAGACATTTTTCAGTGGCTATTCCCCATGATTTGAATAGTCTCCTTCTTCATCTCCTACCTCCTAAATTCTTTAGCTTAATTCAAGTTCCAACTAAAATCCAACCTTCCACTTAATTCATCTTAATTCTAATACCTTCCATCTGCTGACTATTTTTTCAATTTATCTTGTATATATCTAGTTTGTACTTAGTTGTACACAGTTCTAAATGGTCTCCTCCATTAATTCTTTAAGAGTAGCGTGTATCTTTTGTCTTTCCTTCTATGCCTAGGGGTACCAGAGTACATGGAATATAGTAGGTATTTGATAAATGTTTATTGAGTGACTGATTAGCTGGTAATCAATCAGTAAACAACTATTAAGAGCCTACTATGTGTCAAGCATTATGCTAAGTACTGGAGTTACAAATATTAAAAAAAAAAGAAAAAAAGGAGTCTATGCTCTCAAGAAGCTTACAATCTAATAGGGGAATGCAACACACAAAAAGGAGGTGAGAAGTGACCTGTCATGAGCGCATGATGAAGTTAATCAGAAAACTCTCAAAGTAGTGCATCCAAGTGAGAAAGGAGGAGACACCTGAGCTGACTACTCTCCTTAAAGGCAGGTTTGAAATTCATGGACCCTTCTAATCAGTGACACAGAGAGTAGTGATGAGACAGAATTCTGAGGCTGATGAGATCTTACAGGATGATAGGACTGTCCCCTGATTGAGTTTCTAGGTGAAGTCAGTCAGAGAAGTCCCAAAGTAGTGCAGCTAATGAAAATTTTTGACCATAGCAACTCATTGACAAGGATCTATGATTGGCATTGTTAGAGGAAATGAGAGTGATGATGATGATGATGATGATTATGGCTATTATTTATACAGTTCTTTAAGATTTCCAATGCTCCTTACAAGTTTCTCATTTTATCCTCACTACTATTCCAGATAGTGAGTACTATTAATACTTCCCTTTTACAGAAGGGAAAACTGAGGAAAACAACTGTTAATTAACTTGCCAAGAATCACAAAGTTGATAAATATTTGCAGTTGGATTTGAATTCATGTCTGTTTGATTCTGGTTCCAGCACTCTATTTGTTGTTGAATGCATCTATCTCACAGATAATTGATAACAGATAAATAAAATGATGAAATACAATATCTTACATGACTGTTGTACTATGAAAATCCTTCTGGGGGCATAGCATATAGGCTTTAATTTCCATTGTATTTTCTTAAGTTATTAATTCCTTTTCATATCTCATTCATAGAGTCTATGCTTTTGAGCCCAGTGATTTCTCCTTTTATTACCTTTCGTCCTTCATTGACCTTCAAAAATTAAATCAGCTCACAGAGCCTTCTTGGTGTCAGCGAACTTAGGTACTACTAAAGCTAGAATCCACTTCCTCTTCCTTTTCTTATCTTAGCTGTCACATACTCCTGTGAACAAGAATATATTTTTTCAACTTTATTTATAGAGAAAAGAGTAATAGGCAGATACATGAAGAAGAGGTAGCTGGGTATATAAAGGCAGTGGAGGAGCCTGTGATTTTTTAAACATAGGTAATTCCAGCTTAGAGAAACTTTTTCTGCCAATGAATAGAGGTCATTAATTTCTCTGTAATACAGTGTCAGACAGTTACTGTGAACATTCAGAGGCAAAGTGACTTACCTAGAGTAGCACAGTCAGCATTTGTTAAAGGTAAAACTTAAATATAGATTTCCCTGACTTTGAGACCAACTCCCTATCCAATATTGCATTATGCCTCTCTGTCTGGGGCATAGTAAATACTTAATAAATATTTATAGATTGAACAATTGATTGATTTATATCTGTAATACATCTGCAACATTGGATTCATTTTAGGTATTATATTTCAAGAAAGATATTGATGAATGGTCAAAAAAGTTATGGTAAAAGAAAGCTATTGAATAACTACAGTGTAGGAAGAAATCATGAATCTGATTAATAAAGAAAAGCAGAGGAAGACATATGAACTGATTCAAAGTGAAGTGAATAAGGGGCAGCTAGGTGGTGCAGTGGATAGAGCACCGGCCCTGGAGTCAGGAGGACCTGAGTTCAAATCTGGCCTCAGACCAAACACTTGACACTTACTAGCTGTGTGACCATGGGTAAGTCACTTAATCCCAATTGCCTTAAAAAAAAAGTGAAGTGAATAAAAGGACAATATACACAATGCTTAAAGCTTTATAGGACAGAATAACAATAGCAACAACAACATACTGAATGCTTTGAAATTATAATGACAAAGCTGGATCACAAGAGACAAGAAGCACTATCCTTCCCTCTTTATAGGGAAGGAGGATTATGTGCATGCAGCAGTGCAGACAAATTTAACTTCTTGATGTGTTGGAATATTTTGCTAAATATTCCACCCACTTTTTTATTTTTATTGCAAAGGATGGCTCTCTGGGATTGGAGGTGGAGAGAAATCTACCAGGAAATGTAATTGATATGAAAACAAGAGATATGAATAAAATACATTGTTTTAAAGGACACTGACAAACTGGGGTACATACAGAAGAGAGGTGGAGAGGAGCTTGGTAACCACCTTATGAAGATAGATGAAGTAGAAATATGAGGCCTCTATCCTTTGAAGAAGAAAAACTTTGTAAAGGAGTACATTAATTTTCTTTAAGTATTTGATTAGCTCTCATGTGAAAGATAAATTAGACTTGTTCTGATTACCCCCAGAGCGAAGAACTCAAAGCAATGACTAGACATTTCTGAGAGTCAATTCTGAGCTTGATTTATGGAGAAAACAAAAGTGTCATATCCAGTAATGGAATGGCTTGCTTTAGGAGGTAGTAGATTATCTACTCAGTAGAATAGTCCAGGGAAGCCTGTTTGACTTCTTTTGAGGAATGTCATAGAAGGAATTTTGGTCAAGTATGGTCAAAGTATTTTCTGATGGCCTTTCCAACTCCAAGATTCTGTAATTTTATAACTTTGCATTTCAATTTCATTAGTAACAAAAGACAATATTTTACAAAGAATGCACTTAATATACTGAATTTTTTTATCCCAAGAAATTCAAAGTATAAATTGAATCAAGTGAGTTGATAAATTCCCTTGAAGAAAAATGCATGCTGTAACTAGCCATGCTACAGCTAGTTTTCAACGTTAGGTAAATGTTCACTATTGTAAATGCTAATGTACATCATTGGTCTGATTAGTATTTGATATTTAATATGAAAGTAAATATAATTAATGTACATCTGATATCTTGGAAAGAGAAACTATTCACACACGAAAGGGCCTAACAGAACATATTTTTTGGCACTGCGTTTACAATGAACCTTATTTGTGTGACCCTTGGATTGTTGTTAACAATTTGCCAGTTGTTTAGCCTTATATATGTGTATGTGTCCTTCATGGTTGAATTATTTTATCTTCATTAATGTAAGAATAACTGAAAACAAAGAAAGAATCAATGACTTGTCAAGTGGGCCTTCAGTACTGTGCACTTTTGAAGATTTCTGAGTTGTACTTCCCAACATGTTACTGTTTCTAGGGCTTGTTGATCTCCTCTGTTTTACCTATGCTCCTTGCAACCTCCTAACTAGCTCAGCTCCAAATAAATTATCTAAGATCTAATGAAGTATGTGTCCTCTTTTCTGGGGTTACTTCCCAAGTTTCTATAGATATGTCACAGGATTAGTCTACAGAAAAGCAAAGGTATTGAAAAAGTATTTCTTAAGTTGGAAATATTTCAGAATCATTAAGTGCTAGCAGATAAAGGTCTAAAACCATGTTGGTCCTATCAAAGTTTGAAGTAGGAGTTATACCCACATACACTATATGTACGTATGAAGGTACACTTATGCATGAATGGATATGAGTAGGAAAGAAAACATAGTAGTCACAACTGTTCTCAGGGTCAGAAAGACCAGGACTCCAATATGACTTCTAGCACATACTTGCTGAATGAGACTTGACAGGTGATTTAAACTCTCAGGATCCCAGGCAACTCTCTAGGATTATAAATTGCAGAGAAGCTGACTAATGCATTCATAAATGAAGAAATATCCCTACACCAGTGAATTTATAGATCCACTAAAAACAAAGTACAGAAAGGTAGTTAGGTAAAAAACTGAAAAATATAATTAGCATTTTTTCTAAAGGGTATGAGGAGATCATGGGTGAAGATGTACCAAGAAGGAACATAGGCAAAGGATCATGAGTCAGGCACTTTATTACTCAGTGACATGCAAGCATGTGACTCCATTATCTTATAGTTTCAAGGACACAAAACATCCATTGACACAAAAAGTGACAGGAGTATATGGAAAAATTTATCCTGTAACAGAGAGCCCAGATATCCTGGATAACTGTCCTCATATCTAGTTCCTGGTGATGGCAAATACACAGAAACTGAATGGGAGGTGTACCCCAGGCACAGTCAATCAGTGTGTGGTCTCAATTATGAGACTCCTTAATAATCACAAGGACACTGCAATTACCAAAGTTTACTCACCTTATACACTAGGATTAGAAGAAGTTTGCTATGTTGATAATTCATTAGTCTTGCATTTATAACTCTAAATATAGTTGACCAAGCCAGTTGTTGGCTATATAAGAACTTTCTGGTATATAAGTGGGTTAATCAATCACCAAAACTGTAGTTATTTCTATAAGCTTTTAAAACCCAGAACAATCTTTAAATAGGCCAACTACAAGCTGTTATCTTGGGATTTCCTGTCAATACATATGTATACAATAGTAGATATATAATTTATATATGTGTATACATATACATGCATGTATACTTCAAGCTCACCCAATCACTTGTCCAATCTTATCAGTTGTTGTTCCATAAAATTTATAACATTTCTTATAACCATTCCTTCTTTCTATCCACAAGGTCTTATGTCACCCTAGGGCAGGTTTTTGTCACTTCTCATCCAAAGTATTTTCTCCTTGAAACTAATCTTTTCCCTTGTCGATATATTCTCTATACTAAATGCATATCAGAATTTTCAAGCACAAGTCTATGACTCTTCCCTGTTCACAAAACTTCAGGGATTTCCTACTATTTCCTGAATAAATTACAGTCTTTTTCCTTAGCCTTTAAAGACTTTTATAATTTCAATCTAGGTCATCTAAGTGTCACATTATATAGAGTGCCAGGCCTGGAGTCAGGAGCACTCACCTTCCTAAGTTCAATTCTGGCCTCAGATGTTTACTAATTTTGTGATCCCAGCAAGCCACACAATCCTGCTTGCCTCAGTGTCCTCATCTGTAAAATGAACTGGAGAAGGAAATAGCAAACCACTCTAGTATCTTTGCCAAGAATACTCCACATGGGGTCACAAAGAATCAGACATGGCTGAAAATGACTGAATGACTACAAATCTCTATGTAATTTTACCTGTACAAGTTGATGACAGATTCTTCTCCCTACTATATACTGTATTTCTGTCAAACTGGCCTACTCTCTGTCTTCTGCACACAATAGTATTCATCCCCACAATGTCCCTTCTCTTTGCCTTCACCTCTTAGAATACTTAGTTTCCCTCAAAGCTCAGTTCACATGCCTCATTACACCAGTCAGAGAATTTCATTGAAGAGCTTATTTATGCAAAAACAACTCGAACAAAAAACCCTCTCAGTTTTGGACATATAATGGACTTTGAGTGAAACCAGTCACCAAAATCTCCTTACTTCACCTTCTGTGATATATAAAACCAAAGTGCTAAACCATTGAGTGACATTTACTGTGAAAAATTCTAGTCTAAATAATTTCCCTTAAGAGAATTCAATTTCATACTTTCAAAAGTACTGCTCAGTTTGGCTTCTATTCAGACTAAAATCAGTTTGGAATTTGGACAGACATCACTACCCCCTCCATCTCTATCCCATTGGCCTCTGTTTATAGAGTTATCATTAGTGACCCTCCCCCTGTCTAAAATACTTTCACTTATATTTTTGTCACTTGGTATGCTCTCCCTCCTTACCTCTGCTTTATAGTTTCCCTGAATTAATTCAAGACAACTCAAGATTTTACCTTCTGAAAGAGACCTTTCTCTCTCTACCGTTGATGCTAGTATCTTCTTTTCTTAGATTACCTTCCATCTACCCTCTACATCTATCTTGGGGGTGCCTTATTATTTGGACATTAGTCTTTCCCCTACCTTAAATCTCACCTCAAAAAAATGTTAAATCCTCAAAGAAAGGGTTTGTTTTTTCCTTTTAAAAAAATGGCTAACTTATCAAATTGCCTAATAAACATAAAGTGCTTGATTAATGCTTGTGGTAGGAATGACAGCTACTATATTGTGGCTTTCAACACAATGGCATTCTTTATGCTTATAACCTTACTTTCCTATGGATTATATCACTTCTGTTAAAGACCTTTCCAGAATACCCCAACCCCACTTAAATTGCTTTATATATATATATATATATATATATATATATGATATATATGTACCCACACATGCATACATACACACACATATATATATACACACACACACATATACACATATGTATGTACATATTTCCCATTTACTTCCCATACATTTATTTCCTACTTCTTTTGACACCTCACACACACACACACACACACACACATACACACACACATACACAACACAAGCAACCTCTTTGATAATGGGACTATTTCTTTTTGTTTTCATATGCTTAGTGCTTAGCACATTTTGTGATACATAGTAAGTACTAAATAAATGATTCTTGAATTGAATTAAGTTAGAGAAGAGATTTTAGTAGTTATGTAGTCCACTTGGTTAAATAGGAAACAGTGCCACTGTATAGGAAAGTTCAAAGGGACTTGAGGCTCAGACTATTTCTGCCAATCACATTTGCAAAAGAAAGGGCAGAATTTATAGGAAAAAAAAGAGGTTGTCCATACCATTCTGGAGCTGGAAAGGAACTTAGAGACAATCTAGTCTCTAATCCCTCCTCTTTTTACTAGATTATTAGGGAGTTTCATAATCAAGACCACCCATTGATTGAGTGTCCCAGAGGTCCTCGTCCCATTCAGTTTCTGTGTATTTGCCCTGCACCAGTGATTAGATTTGAGGACAGCTATCCAGGATATCAGGGCTCTCTGTTACAGGATAAATTCCTCTGTGTGCTCCTGTTACTTTTTGTGTCCATGGATATCTTGTGTCCAAGGAATTATAAGATTATGGAGTCACATGTTTGCCTGTCACTGAGTAATAAATAGCAATTTTTACAAATCACTGTACAGCAAAGTCAGGCCCACAATAGTTTAACAACTTGCACAAGGTCACACAAGTAACAAATATAAATTGTCGGATCAAAACTCACATCCTCCTGCTCCAATTCTAATGCTTTTTCCAATGAACTTAGACCTAGATTCTAATCCATTGTCACACTTATCCTACTTAGCTTTGTAATATTTTTTTTCTTGCCTTCAATCTTTTTCTAGTTGCATGGGAAGATCTTGGTAAAGGATCTGGCAATGGTAGTGATAGAGAGTAGTAAAAGAAAACCTGATGCCTAAGACCCATATGATTCCTAGAAGGTTTCTTCTGCATATGCCTCTAAAAATAGTTTGAGACCACAGGATACTCAAAACCAGATTAATCAGCAATTGGAAGAATTTTCTCAAGTAGAGAGTAGCTTAAAGAAAAAACATAGATTTTTCTAATATAAGACCATAGATTCAAAGAGAGATTAAGACCTCATTGTTCTGTAAATAGTAGAGTAGCTGTGTTATGTTCAAAATGGTATTTGGATTCTATTGATAAAGCTAATGCAAAATAGAAAGCCTCCTTTTAGAGAAAAAAAAAAGGCAGTAAGGGTTTCCTTCTGATCTGATGACTAGATGTGTGATAGACCTGTCTTTATCACTAAGCAAGATGAATCTTAAGCTCTAGACTTCAAAATAAAATAGAAGTATGAGAGTTGCTTCACCTTTGGGCATAAGAGGGAGCACTTCAGTGGAAAATTCTAAGTCAAGTCTAGAAGATGGCAGAAGAACTTCCTAGTGGAGAGAAGCAGACACTAATCACCCAGAGAAAAGGAGGAATATTAATATGCTACCCAGGAAGAGTAGGAGGGAACAACAATGAATTAAAGGGATGTACTGATGATCATAGCTCAGGAAACAGGTTCAGGGAGGGCATAGGATAACATCATCAGAATACATTAATGGCTCTTCAGTTTTGGAAGAATAAACTGCCCCTTAATACTTATGTCCTAGACATATATGTTACCATTTTTTTTACCAGTGTTCCCTAGGCATATTCACTAAATAATATTGTAAAAATTTGTGATAGTTTCAAGGGGGGGGGGAATAGTGTATTTGCTATGTTTCTTACTCTATTTCATTAAATGTTCATATTCTGAATTACTGTTAACTGTGTCATCTGGCTGACTAGTGAAAGTAAAGACATTGGAAGGGGATGCTGACTTATGATTTTGAATGAATGCAGTTCCACAGAGAACTTTTTACCTGAAGCAGTTTGTTTAAGTCATTCTTGTATAAAAGGGGAGATCCTTAGGTGCTATACATGGAGTTAATAGATATGGGTTATAATGTGTCCTCTAATGCTCTCTAGTGATATAACTGTGGGAAAATTCTGTGATCTTCATTTTTTTTCCATCAGCAAAATGTGAATGATGGTACCAATGATACAAAAAGCATTGCAAGGATTAAGTTTTACATTGCTTCATTTATTTACTTATTTATCACAAGATTATATTTTAGGACATAACACAAAAACAACTTAATAAATTGCAGGACTTACTATGCATCCTTGCCAGATGAACTAAGGCAAAAAAATATAAGCATTGTCTACCACATTATTAAAATTGTAATTAGGGATTAAGTAATAACTCCAATTTACTAAAACCTAGTTAGTTAATTTTGCCCCCCAAGCCCCATAATCTCTGTATAGTTCCTTGTACTATTTTTTGGGGGTGAGATAATTGGGGTTAAGTGACTTGCCCAGAGTCACACAGCTAAGTGAGCATAAAGTGTCTGAGGCCAGGTTTGAACTCAGATCCTCCTGACTCCAGGGTCAGTGTTCTGTCCACTGTGCCACCTATCTGCCCTGTACTATTTTTTCTTAAGTCAGCCTGAAGCTAACACCCAGACCATAAAACTGAAGCTAAGTTCCAGAAGGTCCTTAGAGGTCAATCACATAAAAAAAGAAGGCCTTGAGAACTGCTAAAGAGAGGAAAAGAATTAATAAGAAAAAAGCTACCTGTTCAAATTTAGGCTACTTTATTTTCTAATATGCAGTTTTAAAGTATGAAAGATAAATCAGAGATGAAGCTTGAATGGAAAATAAAATTTAAAAAATTAAATTGTTTTTAAAATGTACTTATTTTAAAATGTATTAATCAACCATTAAACAAGATTATTTTTCATTGATTCAAAAAGTCTTTTCTAACAATTTAAGAAAATTTTCTTTGCTTATAATATGAGCTTATCAATCTTTGAAGATTTGAACAATTTAATATACAAAGAAGAATAAGAGAGAGGCTTGTATAAGCATTCCTTTTAGATACATTTCTAGAGACTGTGAAGGATACTAAATGAGATTAATTTCATTCCTTTGAGGAACTTGTAAAGTATTTGAAAAGTCAAGGTATTTCATGTGTGAAATAAAAAATAATATTACAAGCTAACTGATAATTCAACAGGTTTTTTATTACATACCTGCTGTAGGTATTTGTTGTTGTTCAGTGATTTTCAATCGTGCCGGACCCTTCATGAATACAGTTGGAGTTTTCTTGACAAAGATCCTGAGATAGTTTGCTATTTTCTTCTTCAGCTTATTTTACAAATGAGGAAACTGATGCAAATGTAATTAAATGATTCATTCAGGGTCACATAGCTAATAATTCTCCAATGCCAGATTTGGAAGATTAGTCTCCCTGACTCCAGGCCAGGTACTCTATCCACTGCACCATGATTGTGTCATAAAATACGCCACATTATTTTCAGATGTAGAGAATATCTCAGTACCTTCTTGAATTATGCCTTGAATAACTTACCAAAATAAAAGAAGGCAGTGATTACAAATTTAAACATAATATGTACAAGCTTTTGCTTACCAACAGAAAATATGATCAATAAACAAATTAACAAAATTAGACTACTTCATTATATTAGGATTCAACTTAACTATTACAGTGAATTGTAGAGTGTAATGTTAGAAATGCAAATGTATACAACTTTATGATTGGTAAAATGTGAAAAATTGTAAAGTTGTACATTTTATGTACAAAAATGTACATTTTTATGTACAATAGAAAGATTTAGGGACTGGGAAGAAAATAATGTTCTAAATATTTATATCTATAAAACATTACTTCACTCCCAGTGTAATGTTAATTGAGGTTTAATGATGTTATAAGGCCAGACAATATAATTAACTCTTTCTCTCCAAATGCATTCATCAGTTTAAATTATCCATTTTTCAAAAAATCATTTATATGCATGGCAAATAAAATACACAATAATGGTATAAAATGTGATTTTTAAACTATTCGTACAACTTATTTATAATTCCATGATTAAAAGTAATTTAACCTGGAGCTTTTTCCTTGAAAATTACTCACATATTTTGTATAATGACAACTTAAAGATGATTAAAAAATATGCAATTACATTTAATGAGTTTTGACAGAATATAGACCATATTAAAAACCAGTGGAAGAAAAATAGCTATCAAATAAATCATGGAGAAAGGAGTTTGATTCTGGTAATTGTGTTATTAGTTTTTCTTTTGCTGGAGGAAATTTCAGTAGAAAGCAGATAAAAAATAATAAATAGGGCTTTGTATTCTGGGAGAATAATAAACATAAAAGTTATTTTCCATTAAATATTGTTGAAAACATGATATACATAGACTCTTACAATATTCTGAAGTTTACACTTTTGAATTGTTGATCAAGTCTAAAAGGAATGCCTTCAAAATAAGTGTGCTGAATGACTAGTGAAGAGACAAATATTCTTTAAGTTTAATTTTTAAAAGAACAATTCTAAAGCTATGTTTGGAATCCTTTTAATAATCTTATGATAATTTGGTAATTTAATTTGTGAATAATCCTTCTGTTTATGAATGGATATCTTTAATGCTGTCAAAGATAACAATGACAGAAAGAAATGAACCTGATATTAAATTGTATTCTCCCTTTCGCACTCAGAATTATGAAGGGAATTTGTTCTTAAACTAACAGCTTTCCAATAGTCACCAATAATATATCACTTTAAGCCACCTTATAAACAAAAGAGATGCTGATATAAGTAAATATTGTGTGAGATTCTGTGGGAATAAGGAACTAGGTTCATAAATTGGACGAATTCTCTAATTTGCTGGAAGAGGTGAACAAAAGCCTTCCTTGAATAAAAGAGAAAGACTAAATGTTTGTTGATGATGATAATATGGGGTGGCAGCCTGATTGGATTCACTGAATCTGCTCCATCCCATCTCTAATCTAGACTTCACACAATTGTCCAAGTAATCCTTCCTGGTATATTGTTTTATTGCTGTCAGTTCCTTGCTCAAAATAACTTCAACAGTTCCTGTTGCTTTCAGTATAAAATATAAACTATTTTGGAATAAAAGATATTTTACAATTTGACTCCAACTTATTTTCAAAATATGATTTCATACAACTACCCTTCATATCCTCTGTGACTCACATTAGAGCTAGACTACTAGCTGTTTCAACATCTTGTCTTGTTTTCTTATACTTCCTTGCATTTGTCAAGTCCATCTCTTAGGAGTCAAATACACAACTGTTAAACTCTCTTTATTCAAGTTCTAGTTCAAATGACATTATCTGTGAAGTCTTTTCTCAACTTTGGATTTAGAAATGACTTCTACTTCCATGATTCTCTGACTCTTATCTTGATAACACCTAGGTGACTAGATAGAGATAGAGCACTGGAACTGGAGGCAGAAAAATCTGATTTCAAATCTAGCCTCAGATACTTACTAGCTATATAAACCAGTGCAAATCACTCACCCTCTGTTTCCCTCAGTTTCCTTATCCATAAAATAGGGATGATAATGGCACTTACCTTACAGTGTTGTTGTGAGAATCAAATGAGATAATTCTAAAGTACTTAGCACAGTGACTAACACAGTCAGCACTATATAAATGTTAGCTATTATGCTTATCATCATTATTATTCTCAATTTATTGCTCACATACCTTATCTCCTTGCTAGACTGTAAGGGCAAGCACTGTGTAATTCTTCATTCTGCTGACCACTGTACATAATAAGTGGATAAATCTTTACCAAATTGCACAAAAATCCAGTATTGTTTGATGTTTAAAAAAATCTCAGCAAAACAATGAAAAAATTCTATCCGTTTGTCATGCAACTAAATCTTTCCATGATGCTATATTGTTTCATAATGAATTTGTATGACAACCACTTACATTTTCACTTTTAATTGTGAAATAAGTCATTACATTCCTGACATCTCTCACAGACTTGATTTATCCTAACTACATTTTTTACTTTGAGAGAAAGAAAATAAAAAGCAGGTACCCAGGGAGAAAATCTAGCTTCAGATGGACATCTAACAGCATGAATGTTAGTACTTGTACAAACTACTATGTGCTTTATAAGGTGAACATTCCATCTCTTATTGCTATGATAGAATCTATTCCAAAAAAAACCCTAAGTCCTTCAGTGTTGATAATGGGAAAAAAAAATCCTTCCTACTATCCACAGGAGGCAAAATATCTTGGGTTTGCTGAATACACAGGTTTATCTAGTCTTCACTTATTCTAATAAGTCTATTTTTTGCATGAACAATCACAAGGTATCAGTTCCATTTAAGAACTATAAAACATATTTTAATGGATTATTTTATTGAAGACACAAATTTATCCCATTTTGACATATTTAAATTTCTTACTATATGCATTAAAATGTTCCATTTATCTTCCTTAATCAATTAACTCTGCATATTTTAAAAATGAATTCACATATTTTTTAAATTGATTCATAAATTTAGAAGAAATGTTGAACCCATTTTCTGGATTAAGAATATATCAAAATGATTGCATAAAATTGCTTAAAGGATAGGTTCTTATATACCTAAATGAATCAAATTCTTATAGTTTTCTAGTATCCTATTTCAGCATTTCTGTGTGAATCAAGAATTCAATATAAGTGTGTCTGCAAAGAGGAAAGAGATGATAGGAATGATGAAATTGTGCTTTCAATGCCACTGGCTTTATGTCTTCCCCTTTTGGGTTTATAGGGTACATAAAGCTAACCCAGAGAGGTATTTGTTTAAAAGTGACAAGTAGATAGCTTTTTAATACAAAATTTCCTCATGATGAAACACACAAAAATATGATAATTTTTTACCTTAAATAGGGAAGACCAATATACTACTTCTAAGAGACACAAGTATTTTATGTTTAACTTTTAACATTTTGTTTCAACACAACCATGCAAACAGGCCTTGGCAGTTTTGTACCTTTGAATTTTAAAACACTAATTTACATCTTCCTTTGATTTAAATCAAAAGGCAAAAGTTCTTTTTCATATATTTATTCCATTTAAAATAATTTTATTGATATAGTTTTGGTTTTGTGTATCTTCAGAAGTTCTCCCAATATATCTAACTCTTCATATTTCAGGGAGTGATATGATATGTCAAATAATATTTAAATAAAGAAGATAAAAATAACAGAGCAATTGAAAATTACATTAAACAATTGTGAATACGTGCAACGTAGCACAGCTGTGGACCTCCCATTTATACAAAAAAGGAGTGGAGTGGTTATGTCTTCTCTTATCTCTCCTTTGGGTATTGGTTATTCTATTTTAATCATCGCATAATTTTATATTGGTGGAGTAAGGTGTAAGGGGTCAATGGCAAACTCATAATTTCATCCATGCGGTTAACTCCCTGATTTTGGAAAGTGGGAATTTCCTTCATTTATACAAAGCAGCTATATATCTATAACAGTTTCTTGTAGTACTGAAGGGTTATTACTGTGCCTATATTCATACAACCAGTGTGAACCAGGGGCAGGACTTTAACCCAACTATTTCCAACACTAGCCTTCTAACCAGAAATGTGCGGGTAAACGTTTAACAACTGGATCTGTCCAAAAGTTTCTCTATCGCTTTCCTGAGTCTAGACAATAAAAATAGATCACACCCTGATTTGAAGCATTTGCCAATCCTGCTCTCTCACATTGCTTTAGGCTGTTTGCAGAATAAACAGAGCCTTTGCCTCTGTACATTTTAATGTGTTTAATATAAAAATTCAAGTCTTAATAAGCCAGGGGGAAAAGTGACACATTTAATTGGTTCTAAGGAAACATATAATACACATCATATGGTATTGTATCTTCTAAAAATTATGACACTTTATTTTATAAGATTTACTAGTACTTGTTCCTCAAGAGTACATCAAAGCAGTATATTGGATGCATGTTACCAAGAAAACACACAACAGAGTGATAGTAATATCTACTTCTTCAAAATTGCCTTTGTAACCTTATGCGTAATTCCCTGATCCTATCAATGGATAATATATATACACACACATACATTATATATATATATATATATATATATATATATATATATATATACATGGTCATGTGGGTGTATGGGTGTGTGTGCATGCACACATATGACATGTCATTGCCCAAGTAGTGAGTTGGATTTAGTGGATGTCCACATCACATCTACCTATGTATGTGATGTACATGTACCTTCTATATGGTCACTCCATAAAGAAATGCATTTTGATAACATTCTAGTTATGACAATATGCTTCATGTTTTTGTCAGATGAAAGGAACCAGCTCAGAGAGGCTATCTTCTGGCACAAAGTAGGTTACAAGATGAAGGAATCAAGAAGAGTATAATTCATAGCCTCTGAATAATATGATAATGCTCCCTTTGGATAGAAAACCATAATTAAATTCAATTCTGAATTTTTTATTTAAAATAGCTCAGGAAATGTAAGTTTGCCTTGCAATGAAAGCTTATAGCATTCAAATATATTTCAAACATTATTAAAGGTTACTTTTCAGAGTTTAAACCTTTATTTTGGAATAATATTTGCTATTGAAATTGGGAAGAGCCAATCAAATGTATCACTGTGTATGAAAAATAGGCCAGTTTCTTCGTTACTTTTTGTTTATAAAGGCTGAATAGGAAATAAATTGGTCTTGGGCAAAGCTTAATTTGGTCAAAGGCCTTCAAGTGAAAATAAAACTTGTCATCTGACCATCCCTACAAGTATGTCTTATAACAAACCAGGACACTAATTTCAGATAAGAAAACTGGGATAAAATGATGCTGATGTTACTGGATAGTGTTGATGTAATAAATGAATAATGTTACTCTAGAAACAATCTTAGAGTAATGGGTTGGCACAGGCAAAGTTGACCTGTCAGTCAATCATCCAATCAAGTCATATTTTCTAAATAAGCCATTTCTAAAAAATAATTTATTTGCTTTTTATTATCTTCCCAAACAGACACCAAAAGAGTCAAGTTGCTTAAGATCTCCCTGTGTAATGCTGTTTTTTTTCTGGACATATATTTCTTTGAAGCTTAATCAGAATGGTAAGAGTGTTTTTATTGTCAGTTTCCAAAATGTAAAGAGCAATTTTTCCCAGGGGAAGTTAACTGATGCAATTTCACTTCTTATATATGCTGCAGGATAGTTGTGTTTGGGTTATAAACTATCTCAGTACTCACATTACTCACAATTGGTGATGGTGGTGAGTGTGTTTGGCAGGAAGAACATTGATTGGGGGATAGATAGAGGCCATGTGGTGAGTAGAGGGGAAGTACTAGGTAGGGAAGAAGGAAACTTGAATTTAGATTCAGAGTCCTTGGGTTCACAGAAAAAAGAAAATGCCAGAGTTGAAAGGTACCTGAGAGGTCATCTACTCCAACCTATATGTAAATAATAATCCCCTCTCCAATATCACTGACAATTGATCATATGGCCTTTGTTTAAAGAATTCTATTGAGGAGAAACCCACCAATTACAAAAGCTGATATTCCCACATTCAAAGAGTTTTAATTTTTGAAAGTTTGGTTTTTGTTGTTATTATTATCTGTTTTGTTCTCTCCTTTCTCCCATCTAAATTTACTTCTCTGCAACATATGCTACATTTCCAGTTTCTGCCCTCTAGGACAAGTCAGATTCCTTATCCATATGACAATCTTTCAGATACTTTAAAACGGTGCCAATGCCACCAACTTTCCCCCCCATCAAGCAAATACCACCTCTTTACTTCTCTAATATAAAAATGCCCAGTTCCCTCAACCTATCCACATATGACATTATCTCAACATGTGGTAAAATGGTCTACAGTATAGGACTCCAGATGCCAAGTCTTGATGACCTGAGTTAACAGGCTGCTTCAGACAATCTTCTGTTATATGAATGAGGGCAAGTAACTTAGGGCAGCTAGGTGGTACAGTGGATAGAGTGTCAGGCCTGGAGTCAGGAAGACCAGAGTTCAAATCCAGCCTTAGACACTTACTAGTTGTGTGACCATGGACAAATCACCTAATCCCATTTGCCTAAGTTTCCTCATCTGTAAAATGAGCTGGTGAAGGAATGGCAAACCACTTCAGTATCTCTGACAAGAAAACCCCAAGTGGGGTCTCAAAGAGTCAGACAATAACAAAAGTTGTCATGAAATTTTTAAGGGTAGCTAGGTGGCCACATAGGGCTTAGAATCAGGAAGACTTCTTTTCACGAGTTCAAATCCAGCCTCAGAAACTTACTAGCTGTATGACCTTAGGCATATCACCTAACTCTGTTTGCCTCAGATCCTCATCTTTAAAAATGAGTTGGAGGGGGCAGCTAGGTGGTGTAGTGGATAAAGCTATGGCCTTGGAGTCAGAAAGACCTGAGTTCAAATCCACCATCAGACACTTGACACTAGTTGTGTGACCCCAGGCAAGTCACTTAAACCCGATTGCTTCACCAAAACTAAAAAAAAAAAAAATAGGTGGAGAAGGAAATGGCAAATCACTCCAGTATCTTTGCCTAGAAAACACCAAAATGGGATTATGAAGAGTCAGAGATAACTGAAATGACCCAACAAGTTACTTAACTTCTTAGTATGTCAGTTTTGTCATCTGTAAAATGGAGTCATACTAGATTATTTCTGAGATTCTTTCCAGCTCTATATCTGTGATCCTATTCTGCTCTGTCGTTATCCTGCTTGCCCTTTTCTGAATGCTCTCTATTTCACCAAAATTATTCATAACAATATAATGCCCAGATATAACCACAATAATATAGACAAGAAAAGAGTGCAATGATATTAAATCTTTTTTTTATTCTTAGACATTTTGTGTCACTTATAGTAGTCTACATTTGGATTAGCTATTTTAATGTTTCTGTAGGCAACTAGGCTGCACAGTGGATAGGATACTGGGCCTAGATTCAGGAAGACCTGAGTTCACATCCAACCTCAGACACTTACAAGTTGTGTGACCCTGAGCAAGTTATTTAAACTCTGTTTCAATTTCCTCATCAGTAAAATGGGGATAATTATAGATAGAGTTGGGATAGATAGGAGTGAAAATATAGGCAACATTGCAGGATTTTTGTCTAAATAGGGTCCATTATGAGTTATAGGAAAACAGGAAGCATAAAGTTGGGATTTGCTAGTCATATGTCTGGAAGAGTTCCAAGTTGATAGAAACTTGGAGAATAAATTTCACCTAAGTTTCTAATTGGAATGCTAGTGTGAGCATCCATTCACTGAGCTTGTCTCTCAGATTGGTAGTGGACACTTAATTTCAGCAGAAGAGACCCAGAGGTTATATGTCGCAATCAGATGCCTGTCAGTAGAAGGAAGCCTATGCAGATGTGGTATCCTGGGTGCTTTCTTCTTAATTGATTAGTAAAGTTGAGTCTAAGGATATTTTAATATAGTAATCTGAATGGGCTGTTATGGTTGATTAGGATTTTAAATCATCCCAATTAGCTGCTAGCATGGCAGAAAACATCAAATCAGACATTTTATGATTCTAAGAATTTTTACTTTAATTTCCAGTGAAAAACTGACTTTCATTAACTATACAATCTCAAAGTTACATTTTGACATTCTGATAAGTATCCATTTCTTTTTGTTATCGCTATGGATATGCACATATACAAAATGAAGAGATGTGTACAATCGCAAGAAGCAACTGAATTCTGAGATGCAATGCTTGTTATGTTCATCAATTGCCACCTGTTGGCAATAACCCTAATGCCATCTCCTATGCCCAGCTATGCCAAAAATCCATTATAAAAGAAACTTTTAGAGAAAACTAAGCCACATAGTCAATATAGAGCTGGACTTATAGTCAGGAAATATAGTCTAGACTTGGAGTTAAGTGATATGCACCTGCAAAATTTATTAGTGTGATCCTTGCAAGTCATTTAAACTCTTTAGTCTTAGTCTCTTCATCTGTACAACGGGGATAATAATAGCCATTACCTCACACTGTGATTGTGGGGATTAAATAAGAGAAGACATAAAATGCTTTGCAAATTTAAGTACTATATAATTATTACCTGTTATTATTTTTATTAAATTATGCCATATAATGAAACCTTGACATTTTTGAGATGGTCTCATACATTCAAAAGCTTTGTAAAACTTAGGGATTTTATCTCCCTCCATGTCAAGCTATGGTTTCCTCATTTTCTGTGTGCTCTAGTATAATCTTTGCTTACCTTTATGGAAGGAAAAAGAAATAATAGTGTCAATAATCCACTCCCTGAAAGTGGAAAAACAAGGCCTACTTACTGATTGTTACCTGCCAAGTAAGATTATTGTACTTCCTAGGGAAATAAAAATCCATCTGTACAAAGCAATGCACTTTATTTTTCCGCAAATGCAGATGTGATAGCAGCATCTTCTAATTAAGGTTCTGTCAGAGTCCATTATAAAGCCATTTGGGCAATATTGGAGTTACTGTCTTGCTTCAGTTATCAATAAATTTCAGAAATCATATCACAGGCAATGTGATATTTTTTGTTAAAATATTATTATTTTGATTTACAGATAGAAAAAACCTCTATCATATTTGTTTCTCTGTTAATAAACATAGTCTTCTCATCTCAAAATTCATCTATCATTATTACAAGTCTTGTAATTAATTTTCAGACATTCTTATAGAATTTCATTATCTAAGACTTGAGACCAAGCTTGTTTGGAACCACTTTTTCAAATCCAAATTGTCACACAAAATCAGTGTTTATTTCCTTTAAGAGAGGTTAACTCTATCACCTTCAGAGGTAGTCCATTCCATTTTGGGATGCCTGTGTTTGAATATTTTCCCTTACATTCAACTGAAATCTATCTCTACAGTTTCACAGCCATACCTCCTATTTCTGTACTCTGGGACCAAATGATGGAAACCTAATCCTTCTTCCCCATTAAAACTCACGAAGTACTTGAAGAGAGCTATCATTACATCTCCACCAAGTTTTCCCTTCTCTAGGCTAACTATAATAACACCTTTCAATCAATCATCATAAGACAAGAACTTTAGGCTTTTCACCATCCCTTCACCTTCCTGTTTATGCCCTCCAATGTATCAGCATCCTTCAGAAAATATGGTACCCTGAATTGAACCGAATACTCCAAACTCATCTGATTATAACAATGCATCCTGATGAACAGTGTTTCCCTTTTTTCCGTGTAAATTCACTTTATTTTTTCAGTACCATATTACATCCTAGATTTATATTGAATTTGTTATACAATGTTTAATATGCTCATCCAGATATTTTTAACACAAAAATCCACCTATTTCTACCTCCCCCAAATTGTAATTAAGTTGGTTTTTAAAAACCAAATATACAATATTGCTTTTGTCTCAATGAAATAATCTTATTATATTCAACCAAATTCTCAAACTTTCTGAGAAAGTTCGGAATTCTGTCATCTTCTCAGCTTTGTTTTACCTAACTTAAGGAGATACACTGGGTAAAGGAATGGATTATGAATCAGGATAAATAAGATCAACACTGATGATTCTGTCACTAAGACACCTGTAGTTTCAGGTTATGTTGCTTTACCCAATATTTATTTAAGAATTATAAAATCGTCATTTTTCTTAGTATTCACTCAAGTTTTTCCATATTGGGATAAGCATGATTTCTATAAAATTCAATTTGACAAATATTTACTTAGTTTCTATTATAGGCAAAACACTATACTAACTTCTGTGGATAAAGATAGATACAGCACAGACTGTACTTTCAGGAGCTTACAAGATAATGCAGAGAAGTACACAGCTGACTACAGTGGGAGAAAAGGGAAATATGAAAATGAAACATGAAAATCAGAGAATATTACAAGATCAAGAAATCATTTATTTTTATATATAGGGAGGAAAAGTAAGGAATTCTTTATGGAGGATATAGGACCTGACTTGGACCATGAATGAAATGAGAGATTTCAAATATGGGAAATTGTTACTGCTGGTAGGGGGGAACATAGGGTTCTTTCCATATATGGAAGTAAGCATAAACAATGGTGTGGAAAGACTAGGTCAGGATGAGAATGGGAGATGGAGAGGTATCTAGTTTTCTGTTTGTTTGTTTGTTTTTGTTTGTTTGTTTTTCTGGAATATGAAAGGGAATAGTGTGAAATAATCCTTGAAAGGTATGTCAGAACCCTATGGGGAGGACTTTGAAAACCAGGATGTCAAGCTTAAAATTTACTAAGCAAACATTTAGAATGGGGAATACGGCATTTCATTCAATGCTGAGTACTATGTAGTGTTCTTGTTAATGTAAATTTATTCCCAAATATTTTTTTTATTCTCCTTAGGGTTTGACAGTGGTCTAATAGTTAACTTACTACCATATTGCATTGGGTCTGATATCTTCATTGATGTGGAAACTACTTCCAAGATTACAACTTACAATACATCCATATTTTTTCACTATTTGAATTTTATTCTTATATTTCCATAAATTCTCCAAAAGGAAGTCCATGCAATGTGTTAGGGCCCTTTTACTATAGTATATTTTATCCATTTATGTGGGGGCTTATCATAGAGTAGTGGTCTAAACTTAGGACTCTTAGAATCATGGAACTTACTACATGACCATAGGAAAGCCATTTAATTTATTTTTTGCTTCATTTTTTTTTCAAAAAAAAATTTGCTCCACCAAGCTCCTCTTTTATTGTTAAGATCAAATAAGGAAATTTACATTAAATATATGTAACTATAAAATACCAAGGGTAGAATAATAATTTGATATGAAATATTATTATTGTTATATTTTATAAACTAATATCTTGAACTGAAAAACAAGTCCCCAAAAAATCAATCTTTCCATTTCCACATAATTCAGAGCAGTCTATAGTACACTGACAAAAGGCAGATTATAAAAGTAGCACAGTCCCAAACAAAGTCATTTGACAGAAAAATTTTGCAAACCATAGCAGATTAAAATAATCTTATATACTTAGTCATTGTATGAACTTGGTAATAAGGGAGAATAGATTGATAACCTAATTTCCTATTTCCTTTTTTGCTTGCTGGATTTTGATATAAGTATAAGATCACTTTGTCAAAAAGAAATGGAAATATAATCAAATCCTAATTATATAGCTTTGGGTAATTTATACCATTCAGTTATCTGTTATAAAGTTATTGGATGTTAATAATGCAATTCTCTTTGGTGGCCTGATTGATAAACTTACATTTCTAGTACTTTCTGGTTTATTCATTAAATGCTTACTTATTGCACAAATATACCAAATGTTTTGTAAAGGGTTTTTCTTCCCTTTCTCTTTTTCTTTGAAAGTCATAAAATAATTTATGGTAATTACCTAATTTTATTTTCTAACTAGCCCACATTTCTAATAATTTTGAACAGAAAAAAAATTACCAATGTTAGTTTATTCATCATTTATCAGATATAAGAAATTTTGGACTAGAAAATCAACTGTAAATGAGTGTCTACAGATCTGACAAAATAAATATTTTCATTTTCCTTGATAGGAAATTAAATTTGATCCAAAAGAAAATTAAAGCTATGACCAAGGAAACCTGCTTCTTGAAACAAGGAAAAGAAAACACTGAATTAACACTAGAGACTCCTACCCACTGGGGGAAATCTTATTGCCTGTTATTTCCTACTCTTAGAAAATGTCAGCAGTCACAAATCAGGTTAGGGTTTAGATTACTATGTGTTAAATTATATTTATGTCCTTGTAAAGCTGTGCTACGTTGTTACCGCCTGTAAGAAATCTTGAAACTACATGTTATTACAGCTAACTGCCAATTTTTACTTCTAAAATTTTGCCCAGGTGCATCTGAAATTTTAAGAAATGACCTTTTCAGAAGTATATTTTCAGAAGATCATTTTCAAGATGTTTATTTGTATATGTCATTATTGGCTTGTACCTTCCCTAGCTAATTTTGAAAATGTTACCCTTCTCCAAATGTTTTTTGGATGCTTGGGATTTCTGTATCCTGATTTAGGAAATTTAAACCTTTGGGAACTTCCTTTTCCCTATATAAAGAGCAACATTATCTCTCCCCTTCCCCAATTAAGTGAAAAAAATGTTTTCTGTCATCATGAGTAGTGCATGAGAGCTATGTCAAAACCTAAAGTGAAGAAGTGAGACAATTATCAGGTCAAAAACTATTTTCATTTGAAATATCTAGATAATTTCAATAGATTTGTCTTTTTGGGTGTGACTTATCTGGGGAATTAAATCAATTTTCTATTCACTTGGTGTGTATAAAAATCAAATGTAATGATGTTTGATTGCCATAAATAATTAATAATTATGTGGAAATAATGTATGATTATTCATAATGTCCAGTGCTTTTCCCTCTCTTCCTTCCCCCAGTATGAAAGCAAATGACAAGCTTTACTTCAGTAGTGAAGTGCTATTTATTTATTTATTTGTTTTTTTGTTTGTTTGTTTATTTATTTTTTTAATTTGTTTTTTGGTGAGGCAATCGGGGTTAAGTGATGAAGTGTTATTTCCAGAGGCAAGAGACCTAGGTTCTCTTGATACAGTATGTCCTCAGGCAAGTCACTCACCACCCCCACCTCCTCCACCACCCCTCAGTTTCCTCATCTTTAAAATGGGCAATGGGATAGACTACTTGGCCTATAGGAACCCTTTCAGTTCTAAATCTATGATCCTATGAACTACCTTAAATATTCTACAAAATAAAAGTTCAAATTAATACTTATGAGGGTAAAGCATTTAATCATTCCTGCAACATATTCAATATATAAGAATAAAATTGTCTTTAAAATAATTGCATTATCATTTTTGAATTAAGGTTGGAAATTTATTTTATAACTATTTTGAACAACTTTGCTTTTAACTGTTTTTACAGTTCCCCCCCCATAACAGTACTGATATTATATCATTATTTCCTCTCAAAGGAAGAAACAGGGAAAAGATAACACAAAATTACCATTTGAGATGCCTAACCATTGAAGAAAATTATTTCCTATTATTTCCTCCTCAGAAAATATCAGCAGCCACAAATCACATTAGGGTTTAGTGAAAGTAAACATTTACCATCAAGGTAGAACAGCTATCTACATACCTAGCATTTACAACTTAGTCTTTAAAAACCTCCATAGGTTAGAATTTGACTCACACAATGGTGGCTGGGAAGGTGGTAGAACTTCAGCTCTACCCCACCTCCTCCTCATATAAATAAATAAATCATTGGAAAAAAGCAGCAAAATCATCAATTATAGGAAAATAGTAATTGAAAGAACACACCACAAGTTGTTCATTCATATGGGGAGGGAGGAGGAAATGAAAAGTGAAAACTTAACTCACCAGCTCTTCACACCTGCACTACTGTTCCCTGGATTCCCCCCTTACCTTGCTAGGTCCACATGTCTCACCATCTCTCAGCCAGAGAAGACTTTGTTAGCTTTTTTTTCTTTTTTCTACTTTTTTTTTGACATAGTCATAAGCAGTTAAACCCTGTACAATGATGAGGTGAAGTGGGGAGATAATCATTCCCCAAAGAAGGGTAGAGGCCCAGGAATCAGACCAGCCCACTCATTTATTGTAGCCCCATGACTGAATCAAACAGAAAGAGTGAAACAAAGGGTTTTCAAAGCTTCTTGTCAGAGATAATGGGTCTCCACTTTCAACTCCCTCTCCCTTCCCCCACACACAGACACTCACACACTTTTTTTTTACTAGCTCCTTATCTTCAATAAAGGAAGGTAGAAAGTGAAATTCAGAAAGGAGGATAGAGCCCAGAAATGTGAGACTGGGAAAGTAGAGAATCCACCCAAACTTGCATTATCCAATTGGTCACTTTCACTGTTAAATGAAAAACCTTATGTAAAACCGGTGATCAAAGTGAACAGGAAAAAAAAGAAAAGTCTGTAAAGACCTGGAAAGGGTATCTTAGCTCTGGAACATCAAAAGCAAAAAGGATCTATAGTAGGAAACAAATTAACAATTTTTTTGCATGGTCAACATGAAAATTTATTTTGTTCAAACATGTATATTTGTTACAAAGAGTTTCATTTTCTTTTTCTTTTCTTTCTTCTTTTTAAATAGACAGGCAAGAGAGGGAAAGAGAAAATAAATCTGTTAATTTAAAATATAATAAATATAATGATTAAAGAAAATAGAAAAAAAAAGTTGACTGAAGCAAGAAATGAACAAATTATCAAAGAGTCATTTCAATAAACAAGAACATCATAAAAAGGAAATGGAGTGAAAGTCCCGGGAATAACATGAATAATTTCAATCAATTCTGCTAAGCTCTCTAAAATGATAAGGTATTTGAACCTCCAGGAGTGTTATAAAAACAATCACAATTTAAGCGTTTTTTAAAAGAAACATTTATTAATGGCAGTAGTAAAGAATACTATCTTTCAGCATACCATGGTGACTTAAAGTTGAAATTGATCATATGCAAGGAAATAATTGAAAAATACATATTAAAATAAAAATAATAAACATAGTTTAAAAACCACAGAACATTTTATAGTATTTTTTCCTAATTACATGTCAAGAAAATTTTTAGCATTCATTTTTACAAAATTTCAAGGTCCAAATTTTTCTCCTTCCCTTCTTCTTCTCCCCTCCTCTGAAAAGGGTTGGAAATTTGATATAGTTTATACATGTGCTATCACATAAAAAATATTTCCATATTAGTCACAGTTGGGAAAGAAGATCAAAAGGAAAATGAAACACAAGAAAGAAGAAAGCAAGTGAAAGAATATACTTCATTCTGCATACACAGTCCATCAGTTCTTTTTCTGAATATGTATAGAATTTTCCTTCATGAGCCCTTTTTTACCTTGCATCATTGTTTTGCTGAGAAGAGCTGAATCATTCATCATCATACAATGTTGCTGATAATGTGTACCATGTTTTCCAAGTTCTGCTTGTTTTACTTTGCATCAGTTCATACAAGTATTTTTCAGAATTTTCTGGAATCTGCCTGTTCATCATTTTGTATTGCACAATAGTATTCCATTACATTCATATACCACAGCTTGTTCAGTCATTCTCCAATTGATGGGCATCCCCTCAATTTCCAATATTTAGCCACTATGAAAAGGGTTGCTATAAATATTTTTTATATGTAGGTCCTTTTCCCTTTCTTATAATCTCTTTGGGACACAAACCTAGTAGTAGTATTGCTGAATCAAAGGGTATGCACAGTTTTATGCCCCTTTGGGCATAGTTCCAAATGGTTGTCCAGAATGGTTGGATCAGTTTACAACATAGAACATTTTTAAAGGAAAAAAATGAAATGAGCAAAATATGTAAAACTCAATGGAGAATTGATATTTTAAATCATGAGTAAGTCAAAAAAAAAACAAATCATAGCAATAAAAATTAATTACAACAATGAGATGACATATCAAAATTTATTGGACATAAAGTAGGCATCAAAAGAAAATGAGTTGAATATACAAGTAAAAGAAGGAAAATGAATGATTGATGCTAATTGAAAGCATTATCAAAGCAAGTCTTAACAGAAATTTGGGAGAAAAGACTACAGTAACTAATATCTTTTTTTAAAAAAAAAGATTAAGAAAGTCTAGTAAGAATTGACTAATCTGATCAAGGAAAGAGCAAAATCAATTGCTAAAATTCAAAAGTAAATGAAGTGAATTATCTTGTTTACCAGCTACTGCCTGCCCCAGAGCAGAAAGGCTATTGAACGATTACTGAATTAGGCAAATGGATGATTCAGAGGTTAGGATATATGGAGAGCATTGGTCGGAGGCAATTTTCACATTGTGCCTGCATATCTACTGATGGGATTGTTTCAATCACACTTAGGTTAGCTCTAAGAAGTCAACAGTTAACAGGGTAGGAGAAAAGTTGGAAACTAGAATATTCATAGGAAACCAGTAGTCTATTGTTTTTATTTAATGTTTTCCAAGTTGCATGTAAAAACTATTTTAACCTTTTTTATTTTCAAGTTTTGAGTTCTAAATTTTCCCCTCCCTCTTATCACCCTGTCATTGAGAAGGCAAGCAGTTTTACATAGGTTATAATGTGTAGTCAGGCAAAACACATTTCCATGTAAGTCATTCTGTGAAAGAAAACAGACCAAAAAGAAGAAGATCTGTTGCTGTGTTTTGCTTCCTCTTTCTGGTGGTTCCTCCTATTGGTTCTAATTCTTACAACATCACTAATGTGAAAATATGTTTAATAGGAATGTATATGTATAGCCTATATCAAATTGCATGCTGTCTTGAGGAGGGAGGTGGGGAGGGAGGGGGAGAAAAATGTAAAACTCAAAAGCTTATGGAAGTGATTGTTGATAAAGCAAAATAAATTAATAAAAAAGTGGGAAAAAATAAAAGTATATGTAATATTCCTAAAAAGAAGAAGAACAAGAAGAAGAACAAGAATGTAAAGAAGTGTCTTTGATCTACATTCAGGCTCCACCAGTTCTTTCTCTGGAGATGGACAGCACCTTTCATCTTAATCCTTCAGAATTGTCTTGGATCATTGTATTGCTAAGAATAGCTAAATTATTCATAGTAGATCACCACACTGTAACTGTTACTGTGTACAGTGTTCTCCTGATTCTGTTCATTTCACTTTGAATAAGTTCATTTAAGTCTTCAAAGGATTTTTCTGAGATCACCCTGCTCATCATTTCTTATAGCACAATAGTATTCCATGACAATCATATGTAACAATTTGTTCAGCCATTCCCTAAGTAATGGGCATCCCTTCAATTTCTAATTCTTTACCACTATTAAAAGAACTGCTATAAATATTTGTGTGTGTGTATGTATAAATATATATATATATATATTTATGTATATAGGTCTTTTGTCCTTTTCTTTTTAATCTCTTTGGGATACAGACCTAGTACTGGTATTCCTTGGTCCAAGGGTATGTGTGGCTTTATAGCCCTTTGGTCATGGTTCCAAAATGCTCTCCAGAATGACTGAATCAGTATACAACTTCACCAATAGCGCATTAGTGTTTTAATTTTTCCCACGTCCCTTCCGATATTTGTCATTTTCCTTTTCTACCATATTAGTCAATCTGATAGGTGTGTGGTGGTAGGTCAGAGTTATTTTAATTTGCATTTCTCTAATCAATAGTGATTTGGGGCATTTTTTCATATGACAAAGTTATTGCTTTGTATGAAAACTTCCTGTTCATATTCTTTCACCATTTATCAGTTAAGGAATGGTTCTTATTTCTATAAATTTGATTCTTTTTTCTACATATTTTAGAACCAATGTCTTTAACAGAGAAACACTGTTTACTATAGAATGATGAAACAAATAGCCATCACATGAATGTGATGTCATACAATTACCTTATAACTTATAACAATATTAATAACAGAGAAACAGGGAAGATTTGAAGGAAATGATAAAAAGTGAAATAAATTGAAATATGAAAAATAAAAAAAATTACAACAATGTGAAGTTTTTAAAATGTCATAGGTTTTGTGGTTGTTTTTTGGTGAGGCAGTTGTGGTTAAGTGAATTGCCCAGGGTCACACAGCTAGTAAGTATCAAGTGTCTGAGGCTGGATTTGAACTCGGGTCTTCCTGACTCCAGAGATGGTGCTCTATCTACTGCATCATGAGACTGCCCCAAGTTGTAAGCTATTCATACTTGCATCCTGTTATAGTAATTCAGAGATGTTCTAGTATTCATTTGGTATTTTTTTTCGGTGAAGCAATTGGGGTTAAATGACTTGCTCAGAGTCACACAGTTAGTGTTATGTATCTGAGGCCAGATTTGAATTCAGGTCCTCTTGACTCCAGGGCTGGTGTTCTATCCACTGTACTGCCTAGCTGCCCCTGTTTTTATGGATTATTCAATATACTATCAGATACATTGCTGCATTGATTGTCTTGGCCAAACTGCTTTTTCTCTCTCTTCATTTTACCTATCTATCTATCTATCTATCTATCTAAATATATTTTTTTCCTCAGTGTTATAAGTAAAGGCTCATTGGGTTGGTGATGAGGGAGAGGTAAAATTGGAAAGGAATCTGGTGTAAAAAAAAAGACAACAATAAAGATTTATATAAAGGGAAATTTTGCACATTAAAATGCTGATTTTTGAATTCAGAATACCCTTTGGTAGTGTCTTTCTTAGTTCTTCCTTTGTTTGTTGGTCTCACTGTCCATGCTATTTCATCTTAGGTAATATATTTCATAATTTAGTCTCAAGATATTCTCAAGACAGGCTATGCTTTTTATTTCTATTTTAAGTCAGAAACTAACATAAAAACATGTTTTTTCAAATACAACTCTGTCAAAGCAAAAAATGTAGCTGATGCCTAATTGAATTTGTCTTGTAATACAATAAACATTTATTAAATATTTATTACATATCAGGCACTGTGCTAAGCACTGGGGATACAATTAATAAAAATAAAGTCCCTTACAATCTAATTAGGGGAGACAACATACCAAAAAGAGGCAGGAAACAGGGAAATGAGAAGGCACCTGGTATGGGACCAACTTGTTCTGTGGAGTCAAAACCTGTTGGAGGAGCAGATATACAGTGGAGTGAGCCCAAAAGTCCAGTTTCTGCTTTCTATAAAGGAAGGAGTAGGGAAAAATTTGCTACTCCACTCTCCAGCCCTCCACTCAGAGAGAAGAGGTTGAAGGAGGCGGTATCAGTCAAAGTTTGAGTTAGCAGCATGGAGAGGAGATTGAAGGTAATGATTTAACTTAGGAGAGGCATCTCATTCATGGAGTTGAAATGGGGGAGAGAAGAAGCTGCTGAAAGAGAAGTATGCTTAATATCCAGTAGTGTATGACTCATATTGCATAATTTTTAAAATGTGTGAAGGTCTTGTGAAACCAATGACAAATTATATAAAACTAATGATTGTGGCCAGCTCTTAAATAAGTATCTTAACCTTGCATGATGTTTGGAAGACAAAGAATTAGCTGATGTGGAAATATTACTTTTCCATGTGGGAATCTCAGCAATTCCAAAACAACTCTGTTTCTCAATATCAATCTATTCCTCATAGCCCATCCTTTTGCTAGTGGGAACAAGGTTTTTTGTTTGTTTGTTTGTTTTTTGTTTTGTTTTGTTTTGTTTTTGGCCAATAGAGGTGAGAAATCTCTAAAATGTTTTTAAGTTGATATTTTCCAGTCTGATGAAGTTACCCTGATTTCATAGGCTTACCTGTTGATGGTTTTGGTATATTGTTGATTGCAAAAGTCATATTCAAAAGTAAATTTCTCTTTTCCCAAATTTTGCTACTGCACTTATTGTATCTTTACCCTTAAGAAACATTTTTCTTCATATCAGCAGTAAGCAGCTTTTTAAAAAACTTGAACTTGCACCTTCAAGTAGTCCATGCAACAATGTAAAGGAATCAATAGTAACCATTTTCACTACTACTACTCCTTCTCCACTGATGCTATGTACTCATGAAGGCCTTTATTTTTCCAGGGATTAAATTGTCTGTTTTAGCTTAATAGTTTATCAATTACTGTGATTTTTTTTATTTTTATCATACTTTTTCCCCTGCATATGCTTTTGTGACTGTCCTATTACTTCAGTGATGTTTAAACACATGATTTCCCAGCACAAACAGATAACATGATATCTCTAACAGTCACTGAAGTATGTTTTTTAGAAAATAAAACTTTTATAATGTCCTTGGTGTAATATCTGTTTTTGAAAATAAACCCTGCAAAATTGAAAACCAATAAAGAAAAGCAATGGCATGCATATATGGCAAAAAAAATCTAGCACCTAATAAGTAGAAAATTCATTAAAAGTGATAAAATAATCCCAATTTCATTTCATCTGGTCAGAGCCATGTGTTTTGAATAAACTTAATATCTGTATAAATTCACATTCATGATTTTTCCTGTATTTAAATGAAAACTTATTAAAGTTGTTGCTTTTTCTAAGGAAATTACACATCATTCTATGTGCAAGAGTTAAAAGTGAACATCTAAGCCTTACTTTCCACCAATTGGTAATAAAATATGATGAAAAGACAATGAATAACTTAATAAGGAAAAATGTTTGTTTTTAAAATGATAACTTTACATAATGTGTGTCATTATGTCCTGACAAAGTCAAATTGTTAATCTTTCTGGGTCTCTATTTCCTTATCTACAGAATGTAGGAAATATACTAGGTCTCTAATGTCCTTTGAAGATCTATGTCCTGCGAAATTTTGAGTGTTTCATTCCATTTATAAACAGTATAAAATGGGGATGGGAGGGAAGGTTGAAAATGTGTAAACCCATATTTAAGAGACAAGAAAGAACCATTATCTCAAGGTTATGTCATTACTGACAAAATTAATTAGTGTCAACCATTTATCAAGGATACTTGATCAATATAAAAGACCAGCCTGGGGAATGCAGTCTAAGATTCTCTAGCCTTTTCTCCATGGGAAAAGTTTTGAGTTTAAATGATTTAGGCATTTTCTTCTACTTCCACTCACGCTACCTGTACAGACATAAGTCATGGCTTGAGTTTCTACTTGCTGATCAGCTATTTGAAACATTGATTTGGCCATGGTTCACACAGCTGGGTGAGATCCAGGTCATAGCATCTTCTACATCACAGTCTGATTATTTTAGTATAGACCCAGAAACAATCTGTCCTTCACATTCAGTATAATTGTCTCAGCAATTCAATTCGCTTGGTCTAATGGTGCTATATAATCACTTAGTCTTTCATAGCTGATCAGGAGCCCAGTTTTAATTGATGTGATGGAATGACCAACTTTAAGATGCACAATTTATCAATATTATTGGTAAAGGGCTACATTAATATTTTCCTTGGAAACATTTCCTACTTAATTCACCTACCATTTATACCTTTCATCTCTCCCACATTTATCATTTTTTTAATTATAGTTGTGTGTATGAAGACATGTCTTATCTGCTTAGTGTGCTGTAAGTTCCCTGAAGCAGGAACCATCTCTTTATCTTTGTTTTTCTTTCATCTCTTGCAATGGTATATTGGGCATATATCCTTGAGAAATATTCATTGAACTAAATGGAAACAATCTGGCATGGTAAGTCGAGTTCTGGACTTGAAGTTAGGAAAACCTAGTCAGATCTCACCTCAGACACATACTGACTATATGGACATACATAATATGCATCATTTCATAGTGCTCTAGGTAATTCTCTAAGCTAGAAATGAAGTGCTGATGTACATTGGAGGAATGAGTTTCCTCTTAAGAATTTAGAGTTCCATGTACCAATGAAATCACAAGCCCAAACTCTATCCCCATTATATGAAGTGTGATAGTTAGTAACCCCATTTATTCATTTATATGTGGATTTTGGGAGTGTATAGTATTTTTACACACAAATTAGCAATGAAAAGAGGGATGACAGATTCATAACACTTTCTACCAATGAAAATATTGTAAGAACTCCATTCAGTCTGAGGGTTATGCATTTTTCATTCCTCCTCTAAAGAAATTTGAATGTACACATGAGAAAAAATAATTATTTTTTAATTTTTATAATGAAAATGTTCTACTAAACATTTGCTCTTTTGTTGTTATTTTGGTCAGCTGTGTAATGAAATGATTAAACAGAAAAAATATGCAGTTGGCAGTACAAAATAATCTCTCCCATATTTTCAACTTTAAAAACAATGAATATTACCATGACTTTTGTTAATTTTCATAATTAAGAAATTTAAGCAAGAAAATGAGGCATCATTTCTTTTTCTGAATCTAATTAAAACAGTATTTTATCCAGTTATTCCTGGATTTTATTTATTTCAACTAGCTACATAGAAAAATTTAGCTTCCCCCAATGCAACTTTATAAAGGGTTTGTGCCAATTTAATTAAACTATCCTTACTCTTCTTAAATTTGGTTTCAAAGCATCATAGAATAACTGTGAAGAATCAGAACACAGAATATCCATAAGAATTATTGGCTCATTTGTTTGGAAAAATTCTGGAAAATAAACAAATTATAATTAATACTATGGGGATACAAACTTTATTTTTCAGGCTATTCAACATAATTTAAACATATTGTAAGTCTTTCAACTTCAAAGTATTGAAGGAATTACTGCAGATACATTGCATCATTATATTACAAGGAAGCTGTATGCTTCTGTCTCCATTTGGCAAATGTAAAGGTGAGCTGAAGCCTCCAATAGCAACCACCCACTTGGGATTTCTGAGGGGGCCAAGCTAGCTCTTAATATTCAATCTTAAAAGGTTTGCATATGATAGCAGCTCACTCTGCATAATGAATTGCAATGAGCTCTTTGATCAGGCATAAACCTTTCTGTTTCCCTGCTTTGTGACTGGTTTTGCTGAACTCATTAAGGCCTTGCACTATTAATTCATTTTCTGCTCATGGATCATGCTGTATCCTGTTTCCAACAACTTTGTTGTAAAATATGGACATATTCAACCTCACTAAAGCTTTCTCAAGACCCTTTTATCATTTCCACTATTGGCCACATTAACTTGTCCTGGGCTGACAGTATCACATCACATAAAACTTCAATCAGAGCCATGAAAGACTCATTGTCACTGCTTAATTCCAGTTTTTCATAGGCCTCTACCTTGTCCTGACAAAGGTCAAAAAGGGCAGAATGTTAATGTTAAGGGTGGCATTATTTTTTTCTTCCATAGTCCCCAGCAGACAAGATGACCTCTATATACCTCCCAGACCAGAAATAATCTAATATATTGTTAAGACTTAAAGGAACATTTCCTAATATTTCTTCAGTACATCTTTGTTTAAAAATCCTCTAGAAATCCCCATACTTCTTGTCTACATATTTCATGGTTGATATTTTTTACCATTTATTTCATACTTAAACCAATCATCATTTTAATTGCTTAAATATAGTCATAAAAGTGATGAAGAGACAATATGATAAAATTCACAGAAAAAAGGTATGGGCATGACTTTAAAGTCTGGAATTTAGGTTTAAAAAAAAACAGATGTAATCCTAGTGCTTTCTTTCTGTGATAACCTTCAATTTGTCCTGTATATGTCTTGGTTGTATACAATTATTTTCATGCTGCCTCTCCCACTAAGATATGAATTCCTCCAAGACAAGGATTCTTTTAGCTCTAGTGCTTACTGCAGTGCCTGGCACACAATAAATGCTTAATTAATAGGTATTAATTGATGGCCAGATGGATTGACTGAGGGAGAGATTGGGATTCATATTTAAGACAGAGTCTGATGTTGACATTCTATAACCTAAGGGCTGCCCCAGACAAAAGAAAGCTTGATTCTTCTTCTCCATCTATTACTACATTTCCTCATACCCCTCATTTGTCCTCTACCTTGTGGGTGAGCAAAATCAATGTTTGCTACTAGCAGTAATGAAATGGTTGGAGAAAGGTCAGGATGGGGGTGTTCTGACAATTTCTACAACAGTCCATTAATGGTTCTCAGAATACAAAATCTTGGGAAGGTTTGTACGCCCTTTGAGGGTATGGAGGGTATAAGGGTGGCCTGAGTATTCTCAACTGTTAGTTCATTAGTGTTACATTGTTGGGCTTCTTGTAGTCTTCCTCTTATGGATACCTCTACCTCTAACATATAATTCCTCTTTTTTTAAGTTAGCAGGGAATGGAAATGTGTTTATTTCTCTTTTTTTTGTTTACATGGAAGTAAACTTTACTATGTATTGTAAAGTAGACTTGATTTGTGTATTTTCAAAGGAAAGAAACAAGGCCAATTTTTAAAGATTATGGGGAATGTCAGAAAACTATAAACTGTGAGAGATAATTCAATGGATAAAAGTATAAAAGTGAAAGAGAAGAAATGATCCACTCACACATACTTACTTGAAAATCACTATGTTCACATTCAGACTCTGGGCTTATCCCTGAGTACCCCTTTTCAGGGACTCAGCATTGCATTGTTCAAATACAACATCACTTAGGGATATATCATAACTGTCTCCAGATTCTGATATCACTACAAGGGATATCAATACTGAAACTTACGACCAAATAACCTCTGCAAACAGGCAGGGTTTAATTGCTGCTCTGCTTGGGTCTCAAACTCACTCACTTGGAAACAGACTTTGCTACAAGATTCTAAAATGAACAGCTTCATATTTGTTCTAACATATTACCCCCACTTACTGCAAAATCTAATCACATATTTATTCCTTAATCTAATCTGATATTCCTTTCTCTCTCTCTCTCTCTCTCTCTCTCTCTCTCTCTCTCTCTCTCTCTCTCTCTCTCTCTCTCTCTCTCTCTCCCATATTCATCATCAGATCATTCAATCCAACTACACAATTTTATGCCTGAGGAAACCAAGCCAAGGAAGTTTAATTGGCTTTCCCAAGATCATAAATCTAACACACAACAGAGGAAGGATTTGAATATAGGACTGTAACACTAAGTTCAGAGGTCCATTCACTCTAATAAAAGTTTCATTCTTCATCAGAAATGAACCCAAGGTCTGGATCTTAACCTGTCATGTAAAAACATCATGAGAATTCATAAGGTATCTAACAAAACCTTATTAATCCTTGAGATTCTTTTATACCTAGAACTTACCACCTTGTCTGCAACATAGTCAACGCTCAATAAATGCTTAGTAACTTATAGGCAAGGTGACCATCAATAATTTTAGACAATTGTTCAAATGCTAAATCTTTCCTACCACCTGCCTTCCCATAGAATTCTTAACATGAACAATGGATACTCATTGATTTCATTACATTCTAACTTATCCATCAACACATTTCAAGAAAAGTTGGAAGAGGAAGCTAGACTATGTCAAATGCACCCACTACACCATGTAGGTCTTTGTTTTTCTATATATTTATCAGAATATTTCATTTTCTTTAGGATATAACACCTGGGAATTTCCCTAGATATACTGGAAGTCACAACTGTCCTCATGCTCATGTTCAAAGCTGAAGACTAGTGTGACTAACTCCCATGTACATCCTTTCACCTCAGTTAGCATGTCAGTCTTCCTTTATTCTATGGCTCCAGTCATTACAAGGATTTAGAGAATGTTGTATAAAAGAACATACATACCATTAAAGTGTAAAGCAATGTTACTTTATGCAAGGTGAAGCTCTAGTCATCATACAAAACACAAGAAGTGAAAGAAGATGACCTTTACAGTAAAGAAGATAAGTGGGTATCAGTCTCAGAATTTTCAGTTGCTCAGGTATTCTGTTCTTCAGGGTGCAGCAGAAGGAGGAATGAAATCTAGTTATGGTACCCTGGAAAGGTACTAGGTTGCACAGAGATCAAGGACTCTCAATTTCCTCAGTTGTGTTGGTACACCCAGGACTCCATCTCCTTTGCAACTGGGAAGATGATGTCTCCAATGTGTCCAAGACTTTTCTAAGGGTGAACAAATTCCTTGATTCAGATAATTAGTTCAAGATAAAAATATGTCGTCTCCATTTCTGACTTCATAAATGGGAAATCATTTTCTGTGATTGAAATAAACAGAGGCTTTAGTCAAATCAACTTGGATAGGGGTTCTACTTTATAAGGGTCCCATACCAAATTTAGTGTTATTGTAAAACATATTATAGGAAGGTTATAATATGTGTGGATGTGGTTGCTCAGTGATGCAAAAGGATATAAACAACACAATGAAGGAAAGAAAATAATGGGAATTATTTTATTTATCCATATAACGTAAGCTCCCAAAGCTAAATATCCCCACATCATATATGCAGATGACAAGGAATTCATGAATAAGTATTCAAAAAGAAAAGTTAAAAGAATAATTGCCTTTCCTGAGAAGAAAGAAAGATAAAATTCTAATTTAAGAGTTATTTTGAACCGAAGACCAGAAAAGATTTTTTTATGATACTATTTTCTTCACACAAGATATTCAACTAAAATCTTCTTTCCTGTCTAGACATGAAAGATCCAATTGACCTTGTCAAAAGTGAATAAAACCTACACATTATGAAATTAAACTATGCTTTCTAAAAACATAATTAATAACATTCAGAGTTTCAATTAACATCATAACATGATTTTAGAAGTGTTTTAAGTCATTATGCTATCAAAATAAATCCTAAATTGATTTGAATCACTTTTAACTTCATTAAATTCAACTTTGGGGAAGAAAAAAAAGACCAGTTTCAGTACTTCTGGCAGCAGTAACTTCAATGATACAATAACAGGTATTATATTTCTTAAACTGGACCAAAAATCAAATCTACCAGCAATTTTTTTGATCATGGTGCTCCTTCAAGATTTCACTTAACCCATTGATATACTGACACATAATGGTACACACACAGACATACTTCATTCCACACTCTGTAATTATATCTATGATATTCCCTTCACTACAATATCACCTCAGCTTTTAAACTACACAAATACTATTGACCTTTTATAAAACTTTATAGAATACTCTAAATTTTGTTGATTGTACTCTCTCCTAATTTGCTATAGCATTCCATAACTCTTTATTTATATCAAAATGTTATAGCCCGGGCACACATTATCCTCTTGTCAGGCCAAGGGGCTATGAGAATAAATCCAGACCAGTGGAAGTGAGGGAATTTAAATTATCTATAGTCTCTATTTGATTCATTTATTTTGTGATGAAATTCATTCTGAATTTTAAAGACTTTTTTCTGTGTCTTTGCTTGGTGAAATCCAGCTCCTTCTATCATATTTCATTGCTTACATTCTATTTCTTTCAATTTATTAATTTATTTATTTTTAGTTTTCAATATTAACTTCCACAAGATTTTGAGTTCCAAATTTATTCCCAATCTAATCCCTCCCACAACCCCAAGGCAGAGTGCATTCTGTTTTTGATGGTTTTTTTTTTTAAGGCAATTGGGGGTTAAGTGACTTGCCCAGGGTCACACAGCTAGTAAGTTTCACATGTTTGGTCTGAAGCTGGATTTGAACTCAGGTCCTCCTGACTTCAGAGCCAGTGCTTTATCCACTGGCACCACCTAGCTGCATTCTGATCCCTACAAACTTTCAAGCCTCCCTTACAATAAATTATATAACAGAGATAAAGGCATTTCAGCTGTCTTTATGGTATGGGACATGAAGAATTCAAAAGTAAAAGTTGCATGAAATAATGGCTCACTCAGCATCTCCTTTCCCACTGCCCACTGAGCTTCTAGCAAAATAATGCAAATCTAACACCTAATGCCCCTCCCTATTTCTAATGCTGTGGAGAGCCAAAGGTCAAACACAGTAATTGGTTAAGCCCACAAGAGTAAAGACTAAGAAGGAATGGGGCAGGATTCGTGTCTGACCTTGTATAGAACTCAACCCATACTCAACTCTCCTTTCCAGTGTAACAGTATAGCAATGAGCTGTACTGCTGGACAGAGAACTGAGGAACAGAAGGAATAGACAGGACACTCTGTTTGCAGGGAGAGGGTGAACTGTGGGACACCCTATTAAACCTGAGAGAGGTAGCTCAACATTCATCTGGGTACAATTTTGTACACCTAGAGACCTAGGTCAGTGAACTCTGAGTTGCTCTGCAGGAAGGAGGCTGAGACACTTTGAAATACAGTCCTCTAGGGCTGTGTCATCCAAGGGGAGAGAGAAAATGAGCAACAGGGAAAAATAAGGGGAGGGAGTGAAAGACTCAAATTGCCAAAGATCTCAAGGGAAAAAATTAACTAAAACTAAAAGACCTTGAGCATAAGCAGATGAACAATAGGAAAGACATTAGCAAAAGAAAGGAACGTGGCCTCAAATTCTTGCCAACCAGTTCAGACATCGATGGATTAATACTGCAAAACAAAGAAAAGTGATTCAACACATTGTGAATCAGAGCATCCTACGGATTTTGAGGAGAGGAGAGCATAGAACCGTAACACATTGTTCCCACATGGGTTAAAACAGAAATGGCATTTTTAAGAGCAGAATTTATAGCCTGGACAGAAGAAACAGTTGGCAGAATAGAAAAACTTGAATCTGCAATGGCAAGCCACACCACAGAAACAAAAGAGAGGGCAAATGATTGGGAAAGTAAAAATACAGAAGCAAAGGGCAATCGGAAGAGTGGGAAAAGTCAATAACATTTAAAGAATACACATTGTTATTATAAGCAAACATATGATCTTGAAGCCAGAAAACAGAAACAAGGTATCAGTTGAAAGAATCCATATATTGCCTCCAAAAATATTTAAGCAAGGATTAATGGAATTTGTATTTCTATCTCTGCTGGTTTTTGTCAATAGTGTACAGAAAGCCTAATGATTTATGTAGATTTATTTTATATCCTGAAACTTTGCTGAAGTTATTGTTTCAATAACATTGAGTTAACTATTTTAAAGTTCTTCAAATAAATCATAAATATGCAAAAAATTATTTTTTCTTTGCCTACACTTATTGTTGCATTTCCCACTTTTTGGTATTATGACTATAGCTAGTTTTTTTCTAACCCTATGTCAAATAGTAGCATTAACAAGAGACATCCTTGCTTTACCCTTGATCTTATTGGAAAAACCCTCGGTTTATGTACCTTAAATATTGAAAGTTTTTGTTTTGAGGCTAGCTTTTCAAATTCAGGAAAAGCACATTTATTCCTGTGTTGTCTTTTTTAATAAAAAAAGAAAACATTTCTCTTTTAAGGAAAATACAATGATATGTCTTATTTTTTTTTCTTTTCTGGATGTATTCATATAATTAAATAATTTTTATTCTTTGTGTTAATAACATAGTCAATTATGTTTATGATTATAATAACTATGGATAAATTCTATTACTGGCATAGCATATTATATGCATTATATATCACAATAGTCTGCACATATTTTGTTGATGTTCATTGATGATATTATTATAGTGCAGTTTTATTTCCCTGTTTTAGGTCTTGCCAGTTTAGATATCAAGGTGGATTTTTCTACAATTTCTTTTTTTTTCCCTCTTTGAGGAGTTTTAATAATATTGTAACATGTCAAGGGTGTTGTCGAAGGGATTTGTGGGGCAGATAGTTTAAACTGGATAATCTTTAAGGTTCCTTTCAACTCTAAGGTTCTGTGATTTTGTGAAGGTATAATCACTCTATATATTAACTTTCCACTCTTTCATGTATAATACTAACTCATATTTACATAATGCAATATTACCATATTTGATCTTCACATATAAAGACCTCTTTTCATCTTGAGACATTTTCTAAGATTAGGTAGGATTGGAAGTAGCATAGATAGAAAATTGCCTCCTTTAAAAAGTCCCCTTTAAGATTAATCCACTTTCTCAAATCATGTTCTCTTTTGTTTATGTGAGCAACTAGGTATTGCAACACCACCTTGAGGAGAGTGGTGGTTCTTCCCTAAGGCTGGCAATAGATGGCTAAAGTGATTTTATTTCAAAGTCATATATGTGACAAAGAAAATCGCATATACATTTTTAGATTATTATATCTGTACTCATATTATTTCCTCCATGTATTCCACATCTAAATTGGAGAGGGCAGATGTCAGAGTTCATTAAATTAAACAAGTGATTTCAAATTCACTCATAGAAAAATTTACTTAATTGTCTTCATGCCTTGCAAGAAGCAAAAATAAGTTATTGATTAGGATTATGCAAACTGACTAAAATATCCATATCTGGACTTAGAGAATTCATTGCTATGCATATACCAAAAGAAGGTCAAAGACAACAATGAAAGTGATATAAAGATAAAAATATGTGTAGTATTACTTTTAGTTGTAGTAAAGAACTAGAAATAAAATGGAAGTACTTCAACTTGAGTCATATAGAAATTCTCATCACAATTCAATTAAAAAAACTGTAATAAACTCAATATCTTTAATGATATGAATAATAATGTTTTACTTATTGCTGAAGTGCTTTGGAATAAATTGAAATAAAATTTGAATCTTGGAGGATTGAGAGATAAATAGCATATTTATTCCCAATGCGAAAAATAAGATGTCATTTTTATCTCTGAAATCATGCAAATCATATTCCATATTGACCATATTATAAAAGACAACAAAAAAGTAAGAAAATTATACTTCAATTAGCACTCACAGTGCATCAGTTCTCTCTCTGAAGATGGATAGCATTTTTTTTTCATCACACATCTTTTCATCATGAGAAAATTGTCATGGATCACTGTATTGATCATGGTAACCAAGGGTTTCATGGTTGATCATTATTACAACATTATAAGTGCACAATAATCTCCCAGTTCTCCTCACTTCACTTTGCATCAATTCATTTAAATCATTGCAGGTTTTTCTGAAGCTATTCTCATCTTTCTTTATAATACAATGGTATTCTATCAACATCATGTATCATAACTTGTTAAGCCATTTCCTATGTGATTGTTATCCCCTTAATTTTCATTTCTTTGCCACACAAAAAAAAAATGCTTGTGGTCACTCACAGAGAAGAGCATAGGCCAGGAGAGCAGTAAACACCTCTCCTTAGATCATACCACCTTGGAAGAACTGAAAACTTAAAAGTCCCTAGAATTATTTCTGAAAATAGCTAAACAAAACCCTTGAAGTTTGGGGCAATGTGCCCTACACCCTGGAAGCAGAGCCCTACTTTAATGAAGAATTAAAAGTCAAGTAATAGGCTGGGGAAACAAGCAAACAACAGAAAAAAAAATCTGACCATAGAAAGTTACTATGGTGACAAGGAAGAGCAAAACACATACTCAGAAGAAGAAAACAAAGTCAAAGCTCCTATATCCAAAGCTTCCAAGAAAATAGGAATTGGTCTCAGGGCATGGAAGAGCTCAAAAAGGATTTTGAAAATCAAGTAAGACAGGTAGGGGGAAAGTTGGGAAGAGAAATGAGCGTGATGCAAGAAAATCATGAAAACTGAGTCAACAGCTTAGTCAAGTAGACACAAAAAATGTGAAGAAAATAACACTTCAAAAACAGACTATGCCAAATGGTAAAAGAGGCCCAAAAATCCAAGGAGGAGAAGAACGTCTTAAAAAGCAGAATTGGCCAAATGGAAAAGATGGTCCAGAAGCTCACTGAAGAAAAGAATTCTTTAAAAATTAGAATAGAGCAAATGGAAGCTAATGACTTTATGAGAAATCAAGAAGTAATAATACAAAATCAAAAGAATGAAAAATAGAAAACAATGTGAAATATTTTATTGGGAAAAAAATCTGACCTGGAAAATAGATCCAGGAGAGATAATTTAATTTGTTCTTTTTCTATTTTTTTAGTTGTATGCCCAATTCATTGATCTCCTCTTTTTTTCTATTTTATTCATGTAAGCATTTAAAGATATAAAGCTTCCTTTAAGAACAGCTTTTGCTGCATCCCAAAAGTGTTGGTATGTTGTCTCATTATTGTCATTTCCTTGAATGAAGTTACTGAGTGTTGCTATGATTTGTTGTTTAACCCACTCAGTTTTTAGGATTAGATTATTTAGTTTCCAATTATTTTTAGTCTGTCTTTCCATGGCCCTTTATTACATATAATGTTTATTTCATCACGATCTGAAAAAGGATGCATTTTATATTTCTGCCTTTCTGCATTGGATTGTGAGGTTTTTATGCCCTTGTACATGGTTAATTTTTGTGTATGCACCATGCACTGCCAATAAAAAAAAGTATATTCCTTTTTGTTCCCATTCAATTTTCTCCAGAAGTCCATCATACCTAACTTTTCTAATATTCTATTCATCTCCTTTAATTCTTTATTGTTTATTTTGTGGTTAGATTTATCTAGTTCAGAGAGAGGGAGGTTGAGGTCCCCCACTAGGATAGTTTTGTCATCTATTTCTTCCTGTAACTCCCTGAACGTTTCCTCTAAGAATTTGAATGCTATACCATTTGGTGTATATATGTTTAGTAATGATATTACTTCATTATCCATGGTGCCTTGTAGCAGGATGTAGTTTCCTTCCTTATCCTTTTTGATAAGATCTATTTTTGCTTTTGCTTTGTCTGAGATCAGGATTGCTACCCCTGTTTTTTTTTTACTTCAGCTGAAGCATAATATATTCTTCTCCAGCCTTTTACCTTTACCCTGTGTGTGTCATTCTGTTTCAAATGTGTTTCCTGTAAACAACATATTGTAGGATTATGGTTTTTAATCCATTCTGCTATCTGCTTCCATTTTATGGGAGAGTTCATCCCATTCACATTCACAGTTATGATTACTATATTTGTCTTTCCATCCTCTACCCCCCCCATTTATGTTTTTCTTTCTCCTTTCTCTTTTTCCCTCCTCACCAGTGTTTTGTTTTTGACCACTGCATCCCTCAGTCCCTCCTCCCTTCTATTAGCCCTGTCCCTTTTCTTCCCCTTTACCCTTACTGCCTCTTCCTTCCCTTCCCTCCCTTTTTTTATACCCCCTTCCTTTTCTTTCCCCTTTTCACTCCTATTCCCTATAGGGCAAGTTAGATTTCTATACCTAACTGACTATGTTATTCCCTTCTTGAGCCAAATCTAATGAGAGTAAGGCTCAAACAATGATCTCTTCTTTCCCACTGCTATAATAGGTTTTTGTGACTTTTTCTGTAATGTAATTTATCCTTGTCTGTCTCTTCCTTTCCTTTTCTCCCAGTACATTCCCTCAGTTAGATAAGATTAGTCCACTTACTTAAATCCACTTAACCCACTTGATTATATTTTTTTTATCATTACATCAAAGTGAACTTATATGCACCCCCTTTATGCATGCTCCTTTAACATGGTGTAGTAACAATACAGTTCTCAAGAGTTACAAGTGTCATCTTCCCTTGTAGGGATGTAAAAAGTTTGGCCTTGTTAATAATATGTTGTATCCTTCTGTCTCATTTATCTTTTTATATCTCTCTTGAGTCTTGTATTTGAAGATCAAATTTTCTGTTGAGCTCTAGTCTTTTTATCAGGAAGGTTTGGAAGCCCCTTATTTTGTTGAATATCCATCTCCTCCCCTGAAAGATCATGCTCATTTTTGTTGGATAGTTGATCCTTGGTTGTAATCCAAGCTCCTTTGTCTTATGGAATATCATATTCCATGCCCTATGGTCTTTTTTCAAGGTCCTGTGCAATCCTGACTGTGATTCCATGATATATAAGTTGTTTCTTTCTGGCTGCTTGCAATATTTTCTCTTTGACTTGGTAATTTTGGAATTTGGCTACTGTATTCCTTGGCATTTTCAAATTGGCATCTCTTTCAGGAGTTGATTGGTGGATTTTTTTTATGGCTATTTTACCCTCTGGTTCTAGCACCTCAGGGCAATTTTCCTTGATGATATCCTGAAAGATACTCTCCAGGCTCTTTTTTTTATTGTGATTTTCAGGTAGACCAATAATTTTTAAATTGTCTCTCCTGGATTGATTTTCCAGGTCAGTTGTCTTACCAATAAGGTATTTTACATTTTCACCTATTCTTTCATCATTCTTTTGTTTCTGTTTGAATGATTCTTGCTCTCTCATAGAGTCATTGCCTTCCATTTGCTCAATTCTAATTTTTAACAAGTTGTTTTCTTCTACTAGTTTTTTGTACCTCCTTCCCCATTTGGCCAATTGTATTTTTTAGGGACTTTTTTTCTTCATTGTACTTTTTTCCAGTTGTCCAATTGTATTTTTTAAGGATTTGTTTTCTATAGTTAATTTTTGTCCTTCTTTTTCCAAGCTATTGATTCTGTCTTGCATACCTCTCATTTCTTTTCCCATTTTTTCTTCTACCCCTCTCATTTGATCTTCACTGTTCCCATAATATGACTATATCGTGTGTTTCTTTTTGCTCATGGTGTTTGCTTATTTCCTGGCCTTTAAAGAGATTGAGCTCTCCTGCTGGGCAGCAGAGGGTACTGACCCAAGTTTCTTGTGTTGGGATCCTAGGTCCTGGTCACTGGTTTTGAGTGCTGGGGGCCACCAATGTTGACAGTGGAGGCTGTAGAGTTATGACAGGTTGGACTAGAATAGGCAACACTAGAACTCTAGGGGTAGGATTGGGTAGTGTGTCCTCTGGAGAGTTCCTGCTCACTTGGGCTTTTCCTTCATTTTACTTTCTTCAGCTCCTTCCAGATTGATGTTGCAGGATGTTTATCTGCCTAGGACCCCTTGGAGCACTGCTTCCCTTAGTTTTGCTGAGGTACTAGGAGACCTGGTTTCTGTAGAATGCCCAGGTACCTGGTTTTTTTTCTAAGCTGGTTTCCACTGTTCCCTCAACCACACTGAGGCACTCAGAGGTCCAAGTACTGGTGTTTGCCTGCTCCACCACCTGGCTTTCAGGATCTCCTCCTGGTGTGCTGAGGTAGGGCTTTCTGCTAACTTGCTGGGATGCCTCCCTTTCTGTACTCCCCCCCTTCCCCCAGGGCAAGAGGGGCCTTTACCATTAATCCTTCAAGCCACCTGGGCTACAGGACTGCTGCACCCTGTCTTTCTTCTGGTTCAGCTGTTACAAGGTTTTTCCTGGGGCTATATTTTCTGGGCTTTCAGAGGTTAATAAGGGAGGCTAAGAGTAACTTATGTCTTACTCCACCATCTTGGCTCCTGGAAGCAGAAGTCTCAGGAGAGATAATTAAAACATTATTGGACTACCTGAAAGCCATGATTAAACAAAAAAGAGCCTAAACATCACCTTTCAAGAAATTATCAAGGAAAACTTCCATGATATTCTAGAACTAGAGGGTAAAATAGAAATCAAAAGAATCCACCAATCACCTCCTGAAAAAGATCCAAAAATGAAAAGTGCTTGGGATATAATAGCCAAATTCCAGAGTTCCCAGGTAAAGAAAATATTTGTAGCAGTGAGAAAGAAAAAAAAATCAAGTATCTTGGAGTCACAATCAGGATAATACAAGATTTAGCAGCTTCTACATTAAAGGGTATTGTGGAGGGCAAAGTATTTAGGATTACAACCAAAAATCACCTACCCAGAAAAACTTCATATAAACCTTTAGAGGGGGAAATGAGCATTCAATGGATAGAGGACTTTCAAGCATTCTTGATGAAAAGCCCAGAGCTGAATAGAAAATTTGACACTTTTAAATACAAACCTCAAGAAAAACATCAAAAAGTAAACAGGGAAGGGAAATTCTAAGGGAATTAATAAGGTTCAATGGTTTACGTTCTTACATTGGAAGATGATATTTAACTCACAAGACCTTTTCCATTATTAAGGTAATTAGAAGGAGTATATAGACAGAAGGCACAGGTGTTAGTTGAATATGAAGGAGTGATATCTAAAAAATAAAATAAATGGGTGAGAGGAATGTACAGGGAGAAAAAGAAAGGGAGAGGTAGAAGGGGGTAAACTATCTCACATAAAAGAGGCACGAAAATTCTTTTACAGTAGAGGAGAAGGGGGGAGATGAGGGAGCATGAGTGAACCTTACTCTCATCAGAACTGGTTTAAAAAGGGAATAACATCTACATTCAACTGGGAATAGAAATCTCTCTAACTCTACAGGAAAGTAGGAGGGGAAGGGAATAAGAAAAGACAGGGAGAATGTGATAGAGGGGAGGGCATATTGGGAAGAAGTAGTCAGAAGTAAAACACTTTTGAGGAAGGACAGGGTGAAATATGAGAGAGCATAGAATAAATGTGGGGAGGGATAGGATGGATGGAAATACTGATAGCAATAAAATTTACAAAACTGAGAGCCATCCCCCAGCTGCTAAATGATCAAAAGATGTGATGGTTTTCAGGTGAAGTTATCAAAGCTATTTATAGTCATATGTAAAGTATTCAAACTTGCTATTGAGTGGAGATATGTAAATTAAAACAATTCTGAAGTACTGCCTCATACTGATTAGATTGGCTAATTGGATAGAAAAGGTAAATGACAAATGTTGGAGGGTTTGTGGGGAAAATGAGACATTAATGTAATCTTGGTAGAGTTGTGAACTGATTCAACCATTCTATAGAGCAGCTTGGAGCTCTGCCCAAAGGGCTCTAAAACCATGCATGTCCTTTGACCTAGTGATGTCACTACTGGGTCTGCATCCCAAAAGACATAAAAAATGGAAAAGGACCTATATGCACACAAATATTTACAGCAGCTCTTTTCTGGGGACAGAGAATTGGAACTTGAGAGGATGTCCATCAATTGGGGAATACCTGAATAAATTGTACTATGTGATTATGATGGAATACTAATGTAGTATAAGAAATGATGAGCAGAATGCTCTCAGAAAAACCTGGAAAGAATTGCATGGGTTGATGCAAAGTGAAATGTACTGTGTACAAAGTAACAGCAATATTGAAATATGATCAGTTATGAATGACTTAGCTATTCTCAGCAATACAATGATGCAAGATAATTCTGAAGGACTTATGATGAAAAATGCTATCCATCCCCAGAGAAAGAACTGATGGTGGCTCAATGCATATTGAAGAGTACTTTATTTTATTTTATTTTTCTTGAGTTTTTTTTTTGCCTATGCTTTCTTTCACAGCATGACTATTATTGAAGTGTTTTGCATGACTACACATGTATAACCTATATCAAAGTGCTTGTCTTCTCAAGGAGGGGTGGTGGAGAGGGAGGAAGGAAGAGAATTTGGGACTCAAAATTTTAAAAATGAATGTTAATTTTTTTTACATGTAACTGGGGTAAAATAAAATACTAAATATATGTAATTTTTGAAAAAGGGCATGCACAATTTTATAGCCCTTTTGACATAGTTCTAGATTTTTCTCCAGAATGTTGGGACTAGTTCAATATTCCACCAACAGTTTTTTCTCATCATCTCCAGCATTTGTCCTTTCTGATAGTGTGAGGTGGCAAATTAGAGTTGTTTTAATTTGTCTTTCTATAATTCTCTTTAATTTGCCCTTTATTTGCCTATCAATTGTTCCTATGAGTATTAATAGCTTTTTCTTCTTATGTTTATAGTCTTTTTCTCCCTGCCTCTATAGTAGCTTTTTATGGTCAAGTTCTTTTTTGTTGTTATTTGCTCATTTTCCCAACTTATTTCTTCACTTTGAACTCCATATGTAAGATGGACTCTGACCACCTGGGTGTGGGGAGGCAATGAAACAAGTTTCACGCTTTTTTGTGCTGCTGTTTTCTGGGTGTTGGTAAGGCTTTGGTGCTTTCAAGGTGGTATGATCTGGGTATAGCTGTGATTACTGATCTCCTGGTCTACACTCTGGATCTTACCCATGTAGAAGCCCTGCTCCCCTTCAGCCACATGTATTCATGCTCTTCTTTTCCCTGAAACTGTGACCAGGTCCCTGCTCTCTTGCATTTGCAAGTGCTAGCACCCCTCTGTGCTCTGGAACTGCAACCCAGAATTGCTCATGGGCAATACAGTTCCCAATCAGAACCAGATGCACCCAGTGCCAGCAGTGGGTCCCATTTAATCACTTTCTGACCTCCTTACAATATCTGGGTAGAGAGATTATGAAGCTGCTCCTGCTGTTGTCCTGGCTTCCTCCAAGACCAATTGCTGGTGCTTTTACTCCACTCTGGGCCTGCAACCACCCCCATCTTAAGCTGGATAAATCTCTCTCTCTCTCTCTCTCTCTCTCTCTCTCTCTCTCTCTCTCTCT
>NW_020949351.1:3353470-3364112 GCF_900497805.2 Vombatus ursinus | reverse complement strand
CTCTCTCTCTCTCTCTCTCTCTCTCTCTCTCTCTCTCTCTCTCTCTCAGACACACACACACACACACACACACACACATTTTCTTGGCTCTGCTGCTTCAAAAGTTTCTTTGAGGCATTATTTTAAAGTTGTTTTGAGGGGAATATCAGAAGAATTCAGTTGCATCCTGGCCAGTACCATGCCATTTTGGCCTTTAAAAATCTTTTTCAAAAGTTTATCTTAGAATAACAAATATCATATTTATAGTATGTTAACCATCTGATAATAGTTTGGTATGATCAAATGTTGTGTTTGTTTTCCTTCTATTAAAGTGTAGATGGTGAGATTTGGCTTCCAGAATTGAGCAGTCATTTCATCCATTGCAAAAGATGGTTTCCTCAAAATGCTAATGTCTTTATGTGATCTCAATTTAAAGCTTGCCACTCACTAAATTTCATGTATAGTATTTCCTGGGGACAGCAAATCATATAATGTGGTAAATTCATAAAGACATAAAATCTATTACATTATTCATTTTTTTTCAGGGATCTTACTTTTGAGATTTTACCACCCTCTGGCTTCTGTTCTATATGGTAAATATAAATATAAGTATAACACTCATTAGCAAGTGTTGAAAGAAATTATTCATATATAAAAATTCCCTCACATTAATAGGCAAACCCATTAAGCTCAATTCACAGACTACATATCAAGGAAAACTGTATCTTTAGCATAAAACCACAAAATGATCTTTTAAAACCTATTTTGTTTCCATATAAAACATTTTTATACATGGAAGAATATTGATTTTTCATGTTAAAGATGATATTCAGTAATCTATTTAACTTTAGCTCTGTAGTACTAAACATACGTAGCTATCATTGTTAGACCACTGGGCTACCTATTTTTTTTTTGTGAGGCAATTGGGGTTAAGGAACTTGCCCCAAGTCACACAGCTAGAAAATGATATGTATCTGAGGTCAGATTTGAACTCAGGTCTTCTTGATTCCAGGGCCAGTGCTCTATCAACTACACCACCTAGCTGCTCCCTGTGCTATCTATTTTTAAGTGCTCTTTTTCCAAGACCAGGTGGCCTGAAGAGAAATGTAAGAATTCCAGTTCTTATTAGTCAATTTCTTTTTTTATTAATTTATTTTGATTTATCAATAATCACTTCCATATGCTTTTGAGTTTAAAATTTTTCTCCCCCTTCCTCAACTCATATGTGCCAGAGGTCTTCTCCCACAATCAACATCTTTAGCTTTATCTCAAATAATTAAAGGGCCCTTCTTTTTGCCAAGTGTTTGCAAAGCAAACACTTCGACATTCAGAAGTGATCTGCCATATTCTTTGGTATGTCTATCTCAACTCTATCATATATATTTTCTCATGTATCTTCAATCTCCTTGTCTATTGTTTATTCTCTATTGCCTACAAACATGCAGTCTTCCTTATTTGTAAAAAAAAAAAAATACTCTCACATGATCCATATGTCTTGAGAGCTATTACCCTAGGATTCTTCCTCCATTTTATAGTAAAACTTCTTAGATATCAACAATAGGTTCTTTCATTTAATTCCCTCTAACTCTCTTCTTAACACTTTACCTTCTGACTTTCAATCTCATCATCTAACTGAAACATCTCTCCAAAATTACTAAAGAGCTCTTAATTGCTCACTCTAATTTCCTCAATCCTAATCCTTCAACTCTCCAAAGCCTTTGACACTCTCAATCCCTCACCTTATTTCAATAATCTCTTTTCTAGGTTTTCATGACAGGACAATATCCTGAAACTCCCCATATTGATCTGACTTGTTCTCAGTCTCCTTTTCTCATTCGTTCTATGGTGAGTGTCCCACAATACAGTGTCCTGGGCCTTATTCTCATCTTCTTCTATAGTATTTCTCTTCATTATACCATGGTTTCAATTATCACCTCCATGGTGAAAATTTTCAAATCTACCAATCAAGCCCTATCCTCTCTGCTAACATTGTCTCACATACGCAAATGTTATTATGTATATTGAATTCTAGACCCTTTAGACTATATAACCTCAGCACATCCAGCAATGTACTCATCATCTTTTCCCCTAAATCTGCACTCTTTCCTACTTCCCTATTACTCTTGCTGATGCTACCATCTTCTAGGTCACTCAGGTTCACAAACTATATGTCATCCTTTACTCCTCATTCTTTTCACTTCCACATATGTCTAATTTCTTGCAAAAGTCAGCGGATTTTACTTTTTTATTTTGATAATTATATTTTATTTAATATTAATTTTAAAAATTTGTGTTCCAATTTCTTTTTTTCTTTTACCCCTCCTGTACTCTTTGACAAGGTAAGTAATTTGATATAAGGTATACATGTAAAGTCATACAAGATGTGTTACCATATTAACCATGTCTCTCTCATTCTATGTCTCTCTGTCCCTGTTTCTCTGCCTCTGCCTCTGTCTCCCTCTCTATCTTTCTCTTTCTCTCCCACTGTCCCTTTTCAAAAGTTCATTTTGCCTCTGATCATTGCCTCCCTTAAATTTTCCTCTCTCTGTTCACCCCTACCCTTCAAAGCCTCAAAGGTGGTGTGATCCAAGGAGAGGTATGGTTATTGTTCTAGTCTTCATTCTGGTTTTTGCCCATAAAAGATCTCTGCTCCCTTTGAGCCATAATCGCTCCTCTTAACCCTGGAACTGTGACTAGGGTCCTTATTCTCTTGGAACTGCAAGTGCTTCTTTCCGCTTTGTGACTGAGACCCAAAACTGGACGATGAACAATGGTGTTACCAAACAGCTCCAGTCTTGCACCCAGTTCTAGCAGAATAGTCCCCTGTATTCTCTTTCTGACCATTTGTCCAATCCCCTGACTATCTCTAGGTTGACAGCTTCTGAAGCTGCTGTGTCAAAGTCCATAGCTGATGTTGCTGCTGATCCAGGCCAGACCCCATGTCAGTATTTGACCTCTTGAATTATCTTGGTATGGGAAAAAAAATTCTCACCCAGAACTTTTGTTGTCTATGATGCTCCAGAAATTGATTTAAAGTGTGATTTTGAAGATTTTTTAGAGGGAAATGTTGGGAGAGCTTGGCTATGGTGCTTCATCTTCTCTACTATTCTGACTCCCAATTTTACTATTCTAAAAACTCTAGTTTACACTGCCACCACATACTCACAGTATTGTAATGTCATACTAGTTGGTTTTGTTACTGAGTGAAGTCTATCTCCACTTCAGTCCTTCTTCTATTTAGTTGCCAAAGTGATTTTCCTAAAGCTCGGATTCAACCATGTCACTCCAACTCAAACAACTGTAGTAGTTCCATATCACCTTAAGTTTTAAATACTAAATACTCTCTGACATTTAAATCCCTTCAGAAGATTCACCCTTTACTTTTTCAGTTTTCTTATGCCGTATTTGCTTCCCTGATCCTTTCACAAAACCACATACTCATCAATCCTGCAAAACTGATTACATTTTTTGTGTTTCTCACACTAAATATTCCATCTCCAGAAGACGGAAATTTTTACTAGCTATCCCTCATGCCTGAAATTCTCTCCATGCTCATTTCTACCTCTTGGCTTCTCTGGCTTCTTTCAAGGATCATTTATTGTATGACTGACAACAACCTAGAACAGACATGAGTATTGTATATGAATATGTTATGTGCAGTTCTCTTTAATTTACATTAAATTTAGCAGGATAGCAACCAAAATGCTTTGCTTTTCGTTTTACACTTTCCTTATTTTCTTCTGATTTATTGTGCTTTTTAACTTACTGTTTAGTATATGAAGTATAATTATAAAATAAGCAAAAATGTACATGAATATTTCAATATAATTACCTTATAGTAATATGTGAAATGTATATATATATGTACATATATATATATATAATTTTTACATTTTCATCTACAAAATAGAGAAATAACAGAATTGGACATTGAAAAAAAAACTTAGAATCCAACAAATGTAGAAAAAAAAATCCCAATTAAACACACCAAAGTACATGTCCTGAAAACCATGGAAGAGATTAATAAAGTATGTAAGTAAAAAAGAATGAAATAAAAAATTAAAGTAGGTATTAATTTAAAAACCTTTATTAATTATAAACAATTAATAAATCATTTATTTTTTTTAAGAATAAGAAAAAGGGAAATTAAATTGTTACATCAGAAATGAAAAAGGATAATTTACAACAAATCAAAGTTAAATAAAGAATATTATTAGAAACTATTTTGTCTAAATATATATGAGTAGATAGATGAATGTTTAAAAATAGATGAACTAAATGAATATTGACAAAAATGCAAACTACTCCAATTTGCATAGTACAAAATAGAAAAAGTATGTGACCCAATGTCAGGAAAAGCAATTGAACAAGCCCTACATCAGCTCCCAAAAAGAAAAAATCCCCAGGGACAGAAGAAATTCATATAAGCAAATTCTATCAAACAATAGAAAAATAAATTCCAACATTACATAAACTATTTACAAAAATGGGAGAAGTGAATATGATGAAATTCATGCAGAAGAATGATACTTCAAGAATCTCTAGGGAACTAATAGAATAAGGGATAATTACCAGATCCCAAATTATACCACAAAGAAGTACTCATCAAATAAAATAGTGATCAATCAAAGGAATAGATGAGATATACAACATACAGAAGCAATTGAATCTGGAATCATAGTATTCAATAACTTCAATGAATTTAGTCACTGGATAAGAATTCATTATTCCCTCCCCTCAACACACACAAAAGAAAATCTTGGAGAACTGGAGGATAGTGTGGCAGAAATTGAGTATAGACCAACATCTCATTCCATATATCTAAATAAGCTCTAAACTGAAAAATAACTGAGAGATAAAATGGTATATCATAAACAAAATAAACAGATAAAGGATAACTTGCCATTCAGAACAATGGATAAGGAAAAAGTCCACAGCCCAATAAGGGATAGAGAGGATCACAGATGAGAAAATAGACAATTTTGATTGCAGAAAATTTAAATGTTTTTCCACAATGGGAACAGTGTTCAGAGTAAGTTTCTCTGTTTAGTCTAATTTATAAGATATATAAAATTTTAATTTAGATATATAAGAGTCATTTCCCATTTGATAAATGACAAAATAATATGACAGCAAATTCTCAAGGGAAGAAATCAAAGTTACATATATAGCCATATTAAAGAATGTTCCAAATCATAAAGAAATTAATAAGAATTTCTTAGTTTCTACTTCTTACCCTTTATATTAGCAAAATGTATACACAAACACACACACAAAATGTTGAAGGAAGTGCAGTTAACAGGCACATTAATGTACTGATAGGGAGGCTCAGTGGACAGAGTGCCAGTCCTGGAATCAGGAAGATATCTTCCTGAATTCAATCAGGACTCACACACTAGCACTCTAACCCTGGGCAAGTCATTTAACTCCATTTCCTTCAGTTTCCTCATCTGTAAAATGAGCTGGAGATGGAAATTGCAAATCATTCCAGTACCTCTGTCAACCAAATTGGGTCATGAAGAATCAACATGACTGAAAATGACTAAACAACAACAATTGGGGCTATGAATTGGTCCAGACAACATGGAAAGAAATTTGGAATGCAAAAGTACTCCTAAGCCTAACATGATGTCTATTTTCCATTAGGTACAGATTCACTATATGATATTGTAAAAATTATCTAGTTAGACTCAAGTTTGGATATCATGAATTAAATTTTAACAATGTCTCAAAAGTTTATCTCAAAAGTTCATCTCCAGTTTAGACAATCTTTAATAATTAAGTGAAACTGAATCTATACAGATGATATGAAGTAGAAAGCTCTGACCAAGAAAAATCATCTTGACTGTTATATAAGGAGTATTTTTTTTGTTTAAATCATTCTCAGTTGTTACAGTTTTCCACTTCATTTTTCTTGGGTTAACCTAAGTTTTTCAATTTTTACTGGCCCTTTAATGTCTTCATTTGCAGGATCTCTCGGTGAAAATCTTCCTTTACCCATGCAGAATGTCTGCAACATAGAATTTTAGAAAGCAGTATGGAGTACTGTGAGGTTAAGTGGCTTGTCTAAGATCATGCAACCCGGAGTTATATGTAATGGAGAGACAGCTGGCCTCTGATTCCAGGCCCAGTGTTCTATCCACTGTGCCACCTTCCTGCCTCAATTTCCTTCCTTTTCTATCAACTCCATGTTATTACTATTTCATCAGCTTTATATTTATTAGACATATCAGCAGAGTACGTATAAGAGGTTTTAGAAGAATTATAAAATTAGACTATTTCTGTTTCTTGAAACTCAAACCTAATCTGAATTATTTTTTAAAAATTTACATCTGAAAACCTTAACTCTCTCTGGATTGAAAAATAAGTGTTACTTATTTTATCTACTGCTGACTGGTTGCACTGACATTTATCCTGAAAAACAAAAATACACATACAACAAAAAAAAAGATAGGTGGATAATACACAATATGTATAGTTATACAGTAGAATACAGTTATATAGAGTTATACAAAAGAGCACTTTTTGAGAAATATGTATCACTTTTTTTGAGAATGCAGATTATGTATCTCTTTATCTTTGAGTTCCATGTAAATGACAAAGTAGCATTGTCATGTCAATTTATAAGTAGGATAAGGGACATGACCTTTGCTTTGTTGAGAACTTAATTTTTGATGGGACTCTCAGGCTTGAGTGTTGAAATGTGACTGTCAAGTTAAGTTCTGTTAACTAATGTTTGTTCATTGATCTGGAAGAAAATGTTCTCTGGTATTTTCCTTGCCCACTTTCTTCATCAGTGAACACTGGTTTTAGTAATGTAAATTTTATAGCATAAGAAACCACGCAAGTCACAGAAATAGAAATCATGGTATTTTTTACTATGTTCTCTCTAAAACCAGAATACTGACAAAAGTCCTCTAAAAGGAGTGTAGAATTTCAACTTCAAAATTTAAAATTCAGGTTTTATATGACAAATATTTATCAAGAAATCAATGAACCCCAAAGATTTTTTTTCATTTTGTATATTTGCATCATTTGACTTTTTTCTATACACACAATATCTTGATTGTGCATATCATAAATCTGACCCTTCTTGACCCTTAGATCCACAACTTCTGCATTTTTCCAGGTTTTTGTTCCTCTGAATGAATTTTAGTCAGAATAATAAACTGAATTACGATTTTTATAACCCCTCAAATAAGTATATAACAGAAGGGTGTTAATATTCCAATCAAGTGACAATGATTCTTATGCATGTTGTCTCATACTCCTTTTATAAACTCTTTTCACAATTCCTTTTATAAAATCCACAGTTTTATCATGCTATCCTAAAATCAGGCCTGTTTGAAATATTACCTGTTATTTTATGTATTCATTGTCAAGAAAAACATACAATATCAGGACAGAAGGGAATTTAAAAACCAAATAGTATTGTCCCCTGCTTATGGGATAAATCATCTCTATATTATTTCTGAGTTGTAAGTCTTTGAATGCTTCCACTGACACAGACCTCACTATCTTATAACATCACATATCATTTTCTAAATATGCTTATCATTAAGTGTTTCAGATATGGATTTTGTGATTCAAGTCCACAACAATTTTCAAATTGAGGGAACATAATAGTTTTAAATTTTGTAAATGTTAAAGAAGAGCTTGTAAATAATCTAATGTTATACCTAATAGGATAAACTTAATAAGTATGTAACTGGTCAGATAATGATAGCTTTGACTTGATAGAAAAAAAAGGATTCATGTTATTATGTTTTAGTGAAACAAGAGCTTCTTTAGAAAAGCAATAAGTTCTGACTCTGGATTTTGAAAACATGAGTTGGAATCCTGGCCCTGTATATGAATATTAGTATGGCTTTTGGAAATTTGTTTAATCCCTCTAGGCATTACTTTACACATTTTTCATACAGTTGTCTTTCAGAAAAGAAGAAGTGAAAGATTTTATCTAAGTGCTTCCTCCATAATCACCTCAGAAGAAATAAAAACATCCAGATGAATCAGAAGAGCAACAACTAGAAAAGCAACAGAAAAGCAATCCAAAACAGAGGAGGTATCTTAAATAACCAAACAGCAGCAGAGATTGAAAGGGAGATAACAATGGATCATGTATAAGCTTCATATCTGAGCCAGTAACTGAGGGGTAGGAAGGCATCCACAATGTGGTAAAAAGAAAAGTATAGAAATCAGGAATTTCTATTTTAGCATCTGTATATGTCTTACCACTTATTTGGGGGAGGGAAGGCTTAGTGAGCAGTACTTAACTATTATGATCCAACCAAAAATGGTGGACCTGATTCAGAACAATATGTGTAATCTAAGGAGGAGAGATAGACTTCTGAAGTATTCTATTACTGGAATGAAGTTGGGGAAGATTCTAAAGGTCATAAAGTTCTCCAGTTAGCATTAGAGAAGAGGCAGCTATATAGATTAGGATTCCAGGTTTACCTATACCATCCAGTAACAGAATCTGTATGTCAGCAACCTAGGATGTAGCAATAAGTACTGACAATGTATTATCTAGGCTTTCTGGCTTCACTGTCAGACTGAGAAATTAAAAAAAAAACCTAAATGTTGGTGCCTTCCATATTCAACCACCACTCTGAGTCCTGTGTATGACTATACTACTGTTATTAGTATATTCACCATATAAGAAGACAAATAAACTCCTAATACAAAGAAAAAATATTTTAAATCAAGAGATGGCAAAGAAAAAATTCCAGAGGAGAAAAGCAATTTTGTAGTTGTCACAAGCAGAAATTCATAGAAAAGAAGGATTTGATGGAAGAAAAGAAGGAAGAGTTGAAGCAATAAGTAAATAATGAAATTTGTCCTCTTTAATAAAATCTTGAATGATGAAGAAACATTTTAGAACTGAAGATATAAAATTGTACTTATTTATTGGACATCTGAAAAATAGAAGGTTGCAAAAAGAACTAAAAAAAAATAATTTGTGTGACAAGAAATTTTAGAGCAAATCAGAAGACCAAAACTTTTCAAGAACAAGTAAACTATCTACTATAGAACTAAAAAGGTAAAAAAAACCACTGCACACCTAAACAAGAAAATGGGATGCAGTAACACCATTTGAGAATCTTTGGATTCTCTGAAAATAGTAGCAAAAACTGCATATCAAGAAATCATACACACACAAATGCAAACACACAGAAAAAGCAGCACAGGAACACGATGAGAATTGCAAAAGATTAGGCAGCAAAAATGAGAAATCAAAGGAAATATTGAATCATGATACAAAAAGAAGGGAAGAATGTCTAAAAATATTAATAACATTAGCAAAGCTGAGCAAATTATTTGAAGAGGAAATTGATCATTATTTTTTTTAAATGACTTCAAATTTTTCCCATAGGAAAAACTAGAGGCATGAAGACTCTTTCCCTATTTATATCTTAATAAATTGTCCCTTCCAACTCCAACCAAACCAGACAAATGTGTGGCCTAAATTTATTTAAGTTCTTTTGTTGAGTGTTACTTAAAGAGATAAAAGACAGATGAGTAAAAGTAATATAGAAGATAGAGATGGATATGAGAGTAAATCTCTTTATCTATAACCATGGTACAATAAGAAAAGATTATGTAAACATTGGAGTGGGTAGGTGGATCTACATCCCATGAACTTAACTCTTCTCTGAACTGGGAAAGGGAAGCTTAAAGGATAAAAATGGATAATTAGTAGAAATAAAATAATAGGAATAGGCAATTGGCATGGTGAAGGAAAGGTAAGAAAGATATTTAACAGAGGGTAAAGTTTCAGAATTGATAAACCCAGGCAAAACAAACTTCAATCAAACAAGACTCAAAAAGTGGGGATTAAAAGGAAAGAGTGGGCAAGAATCATTCCTTTTATTTGAACCTGAACCAAGGAAAGAACATGAAGAAAAGTTCATAGAAGAACATAAAGAAAGTTCCAACTATAGAGAACTTATGTTGACTTCATTCCCTTTCTTTCTCAACCTTCTTTTTTTCCTATAGATAGAGGAGTAGGGAGAAAGGAAGAAATGGTTATAAAAGGATATGCAGAAAAAATCTAATCTGACAATTATAACTATGAATGTAAATAAAATAGCCTCAAGATTGAAAAAAGATTAATGGATTGTATTGGGAAACAAAATCTTGTAATATCATGTTTATAAGAAATGTAATAAAACATGAAAATTCAAAGTTAAAATGAAAATTGGAGTAGAATGTATTGAGGTTTTGGTGATTTCTTTTTTAAAATAGATAACAATCATTATTTCATACAAGATAACAATAGAATAGACAAAGTAAAAATATACAAGAAAGAACTCTACATTGTAATTAAGGATGTCATAGGTAATGAAAAAATATCAATAATAAATATACATCTGCTAAATAGTGCAATAACTAAATACCTAAAGGAAAAGTTAATCAAACTACAAGGAAAAATAGATAATAACAACAAATTGATGGAACTTTCAATGTGCCACATTAATACATAGATATATTTGATGGAAAGATAAATAAGAAAAGAGTTCGTGACTTGAATAAAACTTTAGAAAAAACTGAGATGTAACAGGCCTCTGGTAAACAGTGAATTGAAATGAATAGAATAGGAAGGATAGATAGATAGATAGATAGATAGATAGATAGATAGATAGATAGATAGATAGATAGA
>NW_020949351.1:3243682-3353460 GCF_900497805.2 Vombatus ursinus | reverse complement strand
AGATAGATAGATAGATAGATAGATAGATAGATAGATAGATAGATAGACGGAGAGATGGATATGATAGATACATGGATGTGGAGACATACACATGCATATATGTTTTGCACCTTTTAAAAAACTGGTCATATACTAGGGCATAAAGAACGAAAACAAAAATAGGAAATTGTAAATATCAAGCAAATCATTTATGGACCTGAATGTGATAAAACACAATAAGTAAAATTGGTATTTGAAAAAAATATAACTGAGATGGAAATTAAATAATTAAATCCTAATAATAAGTTGGTTAAAGAATAAATCACAGAAGAAAACATTTAATTGCATCAAAGAATATGTAGTGAAGAGGAATTGGATGTGAGTTGTAAGACAGAAACTTATTGGATTTGTGGGGCAAGAAGTTGTGAGGGATATCATTGAGGTTGTATATCAGGATGACTGGAAGAATGTCAGTATGCTCAACTGAAAAAAAAATCAAGAAAGGAAGGAAGTTTCAGAAATAAAGATGATAGGTTTGTTTTAAATATATTCTATTAGATATGTCCATAAGATTTACAACTTGATGTCCATTAGGCAATTGGTGATGGACAATCATTGCTCAGGAGAGAGCCTGGATATTTAATCCACATATAAACCTATGGGAGATGCAGCAACCAAACGAGAGATTAGAGGCAGAAAAGGACTATGAACTCCAATATGACATAAATTGTTTCAAAAAATCAATACAGAAGCCACTCTAACAAACTCCTTCTATGGGACAAATAGGATCATTATAACAATAAGAAGAGAAAAATAGAGAAAGAAATTAATAAATTACTCCCATGAATGAATATTGACACAATAATATTGAATAAAATAAGAGGAGCTATTGAAATGTACTACAATGTTGATTCATTATAACCATATCAGGTTTATATCAGGAATGCAGAAATGATATAGATTTAGATAATTATAAATATGATAGACCACATGAATAATAAAAACAATAATTGTTACAGTAGTAAGCATTTACATATCAACATGGTTTTCTGAGTATTAAGGAAATATATTTTATCATCACAAAACAATAAGAATTGAGTATGGTTATTACCACTATTTTGTAAATGAGAGAACTGAGGAACAAAGTGGTTAAGTAACTGGTAAGGGTCATACACTAGTTTATGTACGAGGCTGAATTTGAACTCAGATCTTCCTGACATAAATCCAGGGTGAAAAACTTAATGGGGTCTTAACTGTGGCAAAGCACTCCTTTTACATTTTCCTGATTATTCACTCTCCAATTCACCAGTAGCTTTTTGAAACCTTTTTTTTCATCCTGCTTGAAACATACCAGGGATACCCCATTTTTAACCCACGCAACTTAGAACTTTGCCTCATATTTCACTGAAGAACAAAGACAAAAATAAACTGAAGTCACTTGGTGAGAAATCCTTCTTCTTACCTCCACGTCATTTCATATCAGCTAGATGTCTAACACCATCATCTCCTTCTACACCCCTGTCTCACATGAAGAGGTGATCCTTCTCCTTTTTCAAGGCAAAACTCTCTACACAGACAAATTATTTTATTTCATTCCATCTTTACCAGTATATTTCCCCTTCTATTATGCCCAATAGTTATTCATTCTCTTTGTTTATTGAATGCTTTCCCACTGTCTAAAAACAAGCCCATATCTCCTCTATCATCAAAATCTCTCTCATGATCAGTCCATCTTCTTGAGCTGTTGTCACTCCCTTTTATAGCTAAATACCTTAAGAGACTGTCTACAATAGATGCTTCTACTTTCCTCTAAGTCTCTTCCTAAGTTTGAAGTGTGGCTTCCAATTTCCTTATTTAACCAAAACTGTTGTATCCAAAGTTAAAATCTTTTTAGAACAATATATTTTTTTCAATTAACAAAAATCTACCTTGTCTCCCTTTCATGTCCCCATCCCAGTTAAGGATGAAAAAAAAACAAAATGCCATAACAAGCATGCATAGTCAAATGATACATTTTTTGTGTTATCCATGTTAAAAAGTTATGTCTTTTTCTGTACACTGAATCCTTCATCTCTTCAGGAGGTGGGTAGCATGTTTGATCTACAGTTGTCCCCTGGAATCATAATTCTTCATTATGCTGATCAGAATGTATATATTTTTTTCAAACTTATTTGCCTTTACCATATTGTCATTATAGAAATTTTTCACCTGTTTCTTTTCACTTCACTCTGTATCAGTCTATATAAGTCTTCCTGAATTTCTCTGAAACCATCAATTTCTTCATTTTTACATCACAAAAACATTCCATAACATTTATAATTTGTTTAGCCATTTCACTAATTTATGTGCATACCCACAAATTCTCATGCTTTGCTTCATCAAAAGAGCTATACATATTTTTGTTCATTCTTAGATATTATTTTTCTTTAGACTAATCCCTTCCTCAATATACCCTCTCTTCATCCCTTCCCCCATTTCTCTCATATTTCCCTTTTGAATGAAATGAATTTCTGTATAAAACTCTGTGTTGCGTACTCCATTCTTTGACAGTTCAGATAAGAGTGAGGTTTAAGTGCCAGATGAGAATCTCTCCACCTCTCTTTGTCATTATAGAGATGTCTACATGGGTACCTTGAGTATGTGAGATAATTTTCTCTAACCTTTCTTTCCCTTTCCCTGACTCCAGTGGACTCCATAGGACTTTCTATCTCCTTTTACTCTTCTCTTAAGATCAATATATAATAGAACAACTCACAGACTTTCTGTCTAAATAGATTTCCACTGTGACCTTTGTTGATGATAGGGTTCAGAAGGGACACTTGAATTAACTTCCTATATTGGAATGTAAGCAGTTTATCCTTGTTTTATTTCTTATGGTTTGTGCACATTTGTCTTTTTTATATTTTTCTTGACCCTTTTGTTTAAACTTCAAAGTTTCAATTCAGCTCAAATTACCCACCCCCTCCCCGAAGAATGTGTGTAAGTCCTTTGTTTCATTACAAATCCATTTTTTTCCCTTGTAGGATTATATTCGATTTTGTTGTTTGCAGTATTTTCTTTGACCTGGAAGGGGTACATTTTGATTATAATGTCCCTGGGAGTTTACATTTTGGTATTTTTTTGGGGGGGGGAGGGAAATGACTAGTTAATCCTTCCTATTTTACCTTTGGCTTCTGGTTCTAAGAGATTTAGGATGATCATTAAAGATTTATTAAAATATTATATCTATGTTCTTTTTTATATCTTTCAGGTAATCCAATGATTCTTTTTTTTTCTTTCTCCTTGAACTTTCATTTTTTCTCAGTTGTTTTGTCATGAGAGTTTATATTTTCTTCTTTTTTCAGTCTTTTGGCTTTGTAATAATATTTCTTATTGTCTTAGAGTCACAAGCATTAATTTGGTCGTTCTAATTTTCTTGTGATTTATTATTTGGACAATGTTTTTATTTATTTTTTTTACCTATTTTATCAACCTGTAAATTCTTTTCCCCCAATTCTTTCTTTCATAGCCCTCATTTCTTTTACATTTTTCCTCTAGCATTCTTATTTTTCACACCCACACATTAACCTAATCAGGAATTCTAGTTCAATTTTTGCTTAACCTTTGTTTTTCTGCTTTTCATGTTTTAGAGTCATTTTTTTCTTGTGGGTTTATGTCTTTACTATCCTCATCCCCATACTGGCTTTTCTGGTGGGCTTCTTTTCTAGTTTGCTCATTTTTGCAGACTACTTCCTGACTTTGGACTTGATGTTTGGGCCAGGCTCTACATACTTGGTGGGAAGGCCTCACTCGTTCTATTCCTCCCTTCTTTGCATATTGAGTGCTGTATTATTCTATTATCTCAGCAATATGATGGGGACCTGTAAGTTTTCAGAGCTCCTAAAATGATTTGATCTAACTCAAAGTCCAATTACCATCCTCTTGGACTGAGCTCCATGAGTACCTGATGTGAATCTGGGTCTAAATACCAGTGAATTCTTGTTGGACTTAGGACATCAGGTAACTGGGAAGTTTTGCTGATCCTGAATTACAGATCTGCAAATTTCACTTTGGTTTGGGATTCCTGCCCTGATTATTTTTCTGTGTGCTTCAGACTGAAATAAAAGCTGAAACTGTGATATCACTCTGCTCCTGATGTCTAGGACACTTGCTCCTCAGTTTGTTCTCCTGGTCAGACTCTTCCTCTTTGTCTATCATCCTATGCTGACCTGAGATGAAAAACAAAACAAAACAAAACAAAATAATGATTCACTGTGATTTTTCCTTGCATTTCCCCAACAGGATTACATTTACTACATTTGTGAGATGTGTTTGGAAAAGTTGCATGTGCATATATATGTGTCTGTGTGTGAGAGTGGGTGTGTATTTGACTTTACTTTTTCCTGCTGCTCTGCTATCTTGTTTCTGCTTCCCTTCTCACTTACTATTGGTCTTTTAATTGACAAATATAATGACTGTGTCACAATCTATTCTGTCCTGACCTCTCTGCATCCTTTGACACTACTGAACACACTTTTCTTCTACATAATCTTTTCTCTAGGTTCTTGTGATGCTGCTCTATCCAGGTTCTCTGCCTGTCTGATCTCCCCCTCTTTGTCTGATTTGCTAGATCTTGATTAATATCACATTTGATAAATGCAGTATCCCAAATTGCTGACATATCTAATCAGATAATACTTAGATCTATTTATCCAGCCCTAACCTCTCTCATAATCTCCAGACTTGCATCCCCATTGCCTATTGAAGATCTCAAACTTTGCATACTATAGAAACCCTAAATCCAATAGTACAAAAATGAACTTATTTTCTTTTCCTGTTTCTTAACTTCTTTATTGCTGTTGAGGGTACAACTATCTTTTTTTAAGGCAATTGAGGTTAAGTGACTTGCCCAGGGTCACACAGCTAGTAAGTGTCAAGTGTTTGGTCTGAGGCTGGATTTGAACTCAGGTCCTATTGACTTCAGGGCCAGTGCTCCATCCATTGCACCACCTAGCTGCCCTGAGGATACAACTATCTTCTCAATTACCCAGATTTATAATTGAGTATTTCTTTTGATCAGTTAACCACACTTACCATTTCCAATACATTGCCATTGTACTGTAGATAATACCCTCGCAAAACCTCTCATGTACACTTCCTTATCTCCACTGACACTGCCATCCTTTAATCCTAATGCAAACCTTCATCTCCTCACTTCCAGACTATTGAAATAGTTTTCTGAATTTCTCCATTGCAATAAATTTTGAATTCAACTATCAAATGATCTCCCTATTTTTCAGATCTGACTATATGAAGCAACACATATGGAAGTACTATTTAATAAATTCCAATGACTCCCTGTTACCTCCAGGATCAAATATAAAATCATCTGTTTAAATGTTAAGCTCTCATGACTTTGTCCCTTCATACTTTTCCAGTTTTCTACAACTTACTCCACTCTACTTACCCTATGATCCAGCTATACTGGCCTCTTCTCTTTTTATTGCACACAATCTTTTATCTTTCATTTCCGTGTATTTTCATCAGCTTCTCCTCATAAAGGGAATTAATTTCTTGCTCTTCTCTACCTCCTGGATCCTGTAGCTTACTTGAAGTTTTTGACATATACCATCCTCTACAAAAAAATGTTTTTTTCCTGGTCTTAACATTACATTTTTCCCTCAGAAATTTTCTCTATTTTATTCTGCATATATCTTGTTTGTATATAGTTGTTTGCAAGTTGTCTCCCCTATTAAAATGTGAACTCCTTGAGGGCAGGAATAATTTTTGCCTTTCTTTGTATTTCCAATGCTTTGCACAACTATTGGCACATAGTTTGTTGACATGACTTGACTTGAAAAATCCTAGGACAAAATATAATATTCACTCAGATTAAAAATATTAAAAAGCATAGTTCATCAAAGGACCTTTCTTCAATATGTTGAACAGTATCTTTATGAATTCAAATGGTAGCATTTGATAATGGAGAATTCCTTTAAGCCTTTCCAAAAAGATGAACTATAAAACAAAGAAAGTATTAATTGCCACTGCTATTATTTTATATAATTATAGAAATGCAAGCTACAGAAATAATATGAAAAAGACAAGTTGATAAAATATTCATAAGCAAAGGAGAAAACTGTTTTTATTTTCAGATAATATGGTTGAAAGAATCTTAGAGGTTCAATCAAAAATATTCAAAACCATTAGTTACTTTAATACATTTGCAGGAAATGAATGTACAAAAGCACAATCTTTTCTGTATAATACTAACAAGATCCAGAAAGAGGAAGGAGAAAAAGAAAATGTGTTCAAAATAATTATAAAATCCATAAAATATGTCAGTGAACAAACTAAGAGACATTAGGACTTTATGAATAAATTGCAAAAACTTTTACCAAACTAAAATATTTAAATAGTTATAGAGATATGTAATGTTCATCATTCTGCATCTTAATATAATAGAAAAGATTGATACTATCTAAATTCATTGTAGACTTAGTATTTTAACAAACTAGGAATGGGTAATTCATAGAATTAGAGAAAATAGAAAAACTAATGTGGAGAAAAAATGTATGATAATCTCAAGGGAGAAATTTAAAAATAAAAGGAAAAAAATTTACCAGTGAACTATTATATAAAGTATCAACGACCCCTACTACATGTTATTATTAAATAAGAGTCAATGAGAAAAATAGGTGATATAAACATGATTCAAAATCAAGAGAACATAATTGACTAATGTTTGAAAAACTCTAGGATGCCAAACCTCAGAGTAAAGATTTCTTTTTTTTGAAAAAAAATTGCTGAGAAGACTATAAAGCAGTTATAGTGAAGATTAGAATAAAACTTTTTACATTCCAAATGGATATATGATCTAAGTGTAAATGTAAAATATAATGACATAAATGAAAGAAAGCAACAAAATAGAATTAAAGGGGATTTGCAGAACAGCTATGACTAGAATGAAAATATTTAACTAAATAAAATATAGGGGTAATAAAAAAGGGAATTTTGTCTAAATAAAGTTGAAAATTGTTGCAAAAACAAAATCAATATAATGAAAATTAAAAGAGAAGAAGTTAGATCCAGCAATAGCACTTATAGGCCTATATCCCAGAGACATCATACAAATGGGAAAATGACCCACATGTGCAAAAATATTTATAGCAGCTCTTTTTGTGGTGGTAAAGAATTGGAAATTGAGAGGATGCGCATCAATTGGGTAATGGCTGAACAAGTTGTGGTATATGAATGTAATGGAACACTATTGTGCTGTAAGAAATGATGAACAGGCTGACTTCAGAAAAACCTGGAAAAACTTGTATGGTCTGATGCTGAGTGAAGTGAGCAGAACCAGGAGAACATTTTACACAATAACAGCCATGTTGTGTGAGGACTAATACAGATATACTTAACCCTTCTCAGCAATACAAGGATCTAAGACATCTCCAAAAGCCTGGTGATGGAAAAGCTATCCACAAAGAAGAAACAGCTATGGAGTTTGAATGCAGATTGAAGCATACTATTTGCTATTTTTTTTCTTCTGTTGTGTTTGTTTCCTCTTTCTGGTGGTTTCTCCTATGGCTTCTAATTCTTACTTGAAACATCACTAATGTGGATATGCTCAATAGGAATGTATATGTATAGCCTATATCAGATTTCATGCCATCTAGGGGAAGAAGGTGGGAAGGGAGAGGGAGAAAAATTTAAAACTCAAAAGCTTATGGAAGTGATTGTTGATAATTCAAAATAAATTAATAAAAAAAGAGAAACAGTTAGTTGGGGAAAATCTTTGTAGTCTGTGTGTGTGTGTGTGTGTGTGTGTATTGGTCTTCTTTTCAAATCTGATAATTATAAGGTACATCCTCAGATTTTGTTTTAAATTTGTATTTTTCATCATCAGTGATTTTGAACATTATTTCATACGGTTGTTCATAGATTGCATTTAATTTTTTGAAAACTGCCTAGTTGTGTCTTTTAACCGTGCAAAGTTAGCAAATAGTTCTTGTTTTTTATATACATATACAATATATATATTAGATATGTGACACTATTATATATATACATATATATGTGCATACATGTATACATACATTTTAGAACTCTGGCCTAAAATTTCTGTGTACACATATATGTAAGAGTCAGATATCTAACATGAAGGGGACTACAACCTAGTAAATAAAGAGCCAATACAGAGTCAGAAGGACCAAGGACCTGGGTTCAAGCTCTACCTCCCCACTACTGACAATTGTTGACTGAATAATCTGGATGTATCATTTGATCTTTCAGTTCCCCAGGCAACTCTTTATGACTATAAATTCCAGAGCAATTGCTAATCAGCATTATTAAATGAAGCTACCTCACAAAAAGTTGGTTGTACCAATGAAATTACAGATCTTAAAAAAAGACCAAGATACATAGAGTATATGTGTATATATATATATATGTGTGTGTGTGTGTGTGTGTGTGTGTGTGTGTATAAATAATTTTTTCTTATAAAAAAGAACTGTGTGACAATAGTTAGATGCTTAAAGGACAAAACTAGATAGTTTTGAAAAAAATAAATGCAAGCTGTCAACAACCATATGAAATAATATTTCAAATCACTGAAAGAGAAATGTGAATTTAAAACAAAATCTGAGATTAAATCTCACAACTATCGGATTTGAAAAGATTACCAATAACAAACACAATACATGTTGGATGAACTTTGGGAAAGCAGGATTACTAATTTAGGTAGAGCTCTGAATTCCAAATCTTCTGACAAACAATATTAAAAATGTTAATTAGCTGCACTTTAAATTTTATACTGTGATAACCACTATTTCATACCCCAAGGAGGTAAAAGGAAGATGAAAAAATCCCAGATATACAATAATAATTCTAGCAATGTTTTTTGTGTGAGCAAAGAATTGGGAAGTAAGGGTATCCATCAGTTAGTCAATGACTGAACAAAATATAGCATATGAGTATGATAAAATGTATATCTTCTCAAAGCTGTTGGTCCTAATGTGGCAGATATACTATCCATTTCTCAGCTGGTATTTTGAGGCTTTCTTACTCTATAAGACCTGCCAAAATCTGCATGGTTTAGACAGACGTCAGCAACTCAGGATCATATCTCCATCTCAATGAGGTATTAGAGTAGATTTTAGTGAAGCATAATATCCATACAATTATGCAAATGATACATGATTTCATCAGCTGGGTGGACACTTTCTGTGTTGATGCAAATTGGAACACAGCTATGACATCTCATATCAATTCTAGATAAATTAGAAGCTATGCAACTTGCCTAGAGCAACAGTCTAGTAAGCATCAGAGATAGAAATTGAATTCAGGTTTTTCTGACTCCAAGCCAAGAATTCTAACCACTATACCACACCACCTCTAATATTTACAGAAAGGGAAAAAATAAGATTAGCAGTAGGGATGTTATAACATAGTTAAATAAATAAATACTAACTATAAAATTTATAAAAGCATTGAGAAGAAAAGGAAGACACAATATTTAACAAAGTATTTTAAAAGTTCGTTTTTAATAATAAATAATGTGAAGATAAACTGTAGGAAAAAATGAAGAGCTTCTTCTTGGTGTTCCAAAGAGGTCAACAATGTATACCTATTTAGATGATATTTCTCTGTCTACTGAATGGGACAGACTACATTCTTTTACAGCCACAGCAAGTCTCAGGAATAGTGCCTGCCTTGCTTTCTTTTCCTAAGACCTGAGTAATCAAGGTCCCAGATATCAAATTCTTTTTATGTTCCTCTTGCAAATTCATGATTTATTTATGATTTATACTATCAACTGGAAGTTATTTGCTGGCATGTATTTTGACATTGCTCATTCTCCTTTATTCCTCCCAAGTGCCTGCCATGTTGCAGCTTTTTTCCCCCAGTAGCAGAGTGCTGAGATCTTTATAGTGGCTCAGGTAATAATAGCCCTCAGCTCAGCAAAGCTTCAGTATAGTCCTTACACATTCCTTTGGTTAAATGCTTTTAATCTCTGAGTTCAATACAGGTGAGGACAGAAGAATTGGTGTTATTACATCTGATTCCATACATAATTGGTAGATCAGGCTGAAGAGCCATTGAAACTAAACACACAGAACTCTATTTTTGAGTATTTTTTAGAAGTGGAGATAATGCATGTGTCTGTATGTTTTCCCCAACGTATCATGGACTGATGGTAATAAAATGCACAAGTGTACTGATAAACCGTAATTTCCAAATTAATATGTTTTGGTGTGGGCATGCATACCCCCAAACACTTTGCATTTCTATGGTACCCTCAATTTCAAAACCCCTTCCCAACTATCAATATATTTTCTATCTAAATACTAATATAATGGATTATGTTATGGCCATCCTTGACATGCACTTAATATTGCTGATAATATACATTTGCCTCTTATCTCATTGTCAGCAAAATCTAGCTTAGTCTTCTGACTCTCTGACTGGTCTCTCTGACTTTGGTAATAGTATCAGGAAGAATTATAGATTCTGTGAGGTCGAAATTTTGATAACTTTTTAAAAAAGTAATCTGAATTATTAATACTGATAGTTCACCACAACAAAATTTAGGGGGGGAAACCTAATATGCAAAGGGTAAGAATAAAAAAAATACGTTGGTCACTTATGCATTTTACTTTGATTACTGTGTAGATTTTTTGTCTCTGAATGAGAAAAAATAATATGTAGAAAATTGTTTGTTGATCAACACCTTGAAAGCATTCCTTAATGTAGATAGTCCTATGATCAAAGAAAAGGCAGAACAACAGTGAATAGACCATTGCCCCAGAAGTCACAAGATCTAGGTCCTTATACCAGTTATATAATTTTTTGTGAGTCACTGAATGACTCTTGCAATTGACTACTTTATATGTGATATAGGAGCACAGGGTTAGATTAGGTGTCTTCTAGCTCTAAAATACCTTCATTTCAGAAAAGACTTTCTACTAGACTTAAGAAGTGAAAAAAAAAAACCTACAGAGACATATGTTTGATAACATTTGGGATGGTGATATTAAATAATTAAGATATCTGACCTTTATAGATAACTGACAAAGAATTTCCAAGGAGTGTCTAAAAATGCAGATAAACTTTATGATCACATTATCGTTTTTATTAGAATTCTCTCAATAACCTTGGAGAACAATTAATGGGTAGTAGTTATCAAAACTATCTGGTACTGGTTAAGAAATTAAAAGGTAGGTCAATGGAATAAAATAAGCATATAACAACCTTGCATTTAACAAGTATAAAGACTTAAGACTTTGGAATAAGAATTCATTATTTGATAAAAATTGTTGGGAAAACTGAGCATGGACCAATATCTCACACCATTTACCAAGATAATGTTAAAATGGACACATACACTAGATAGAAAGAGACATTTTACAAGAAAATTAGAAGAACATGGATCATATTACTTATCAGACTTATGGATAGGTGAACAACTTATGAATAAACAGCAGATAGCAAAATTATGTGTGAAAGGAATAATTTAAATTGCATTAAATTAAAATGTTTTTGTACAAAGAAAACAAATATAAACAAGATCAGAAGGAAAACAGAAAATTGGGGGGGTGGGATGATTGTAAACAGTTTATCAGATAAAGGTCACATATCTAAAACATATAAATAACTTTGTAAAATCTATAAGAATACAAACCATTCCTAAATTGATAATTGGTAAAAAGATATGAATGTGTGTGTGTGTGTGTTTGTATGTGTGTGTCTAATGGTAACCATCTCTCATGCAGGATGGGAAGGGAAGAAAAAAAGAAAATTTAATTTTAATTCTACTGTATCTCTGAAAGGAATAGTAAGTTGTACATAGTAGATTTGCAGTTTCATGTATAATTACCTTTTTTTTTACTGTACTATGTTATGGATATGATTATTTTATTCCATGAATCAAAAAGAAAAGAAAAAAGAAAAATGAATGGGCAATGTTTAAGTTATTATCACTACTTAGCTATTCATTCAACAAACACTTAATCAGACAGGTTTGAATGCAGTATATCACAGAAGGTAGAGAAAGACATAGATATGAACTATAGCTAGCTAGTATTTATATACCACTTCTATGTTTGCAAAGTGCTTTACAAAATTTATCTAATTTGATTAAGAAGAGGACCAGCCCACAATAAACTTGTTGCCTTATAAGAATATGACATAATTAAATAACTATTTAGAAATAAAGCATGAAAAGTAAAACAACAACAACAGAGGAGTAGAAGAGCAAGATTACTTGGAGAAGGGAATGGAACCCCTAAAAGAGTTTAGGGAAAGGAGTAATTGAATTGATATCTGGATAGGTGGTGTGTTGATAGACAATAGTGGTAAAAGAAAGGTTTTTTTCAGACTGAAATAAAGAACCTGAGATGGGAAAGCAAATGAATTTTTAGGGTAATTGCTAATAGGCAAGTTTGGCTGGATCATAGAACGCATGAAAATTCTAAGATAAGGATACAGTATAAAATGAACTAAAGACTAGTCAATTACCCTGTGGAAGCAATGACTTAAATCAGCCAATTACCACCATAATAAGCATTTTTCCCCCTGAAGTTAGGTAGTAAGTAGACTGAAATTACCTGAATAATTGGAATCATATAATTTCATAACTGGATGGAATCTTAAAAATTCTGTAATTCAAGGATCCTCATACTACAGCCTGATGACCAAATCAAACTTATTTTCTGTTTTTGGTCCAGTTTTGAGCTAAGAATTTTTTTTTTACCTTTTTAAAATACAAACTTAGTTTAAAATGTAAAAAACTGGTTTGTATCCCAAAGAATTTTTTTAAATTATGTACAAGAATATACAATGTACAAAATAATATAAAAATAGCAACTTTTTGTGGTGGCAAAGAATTGGAAATTGATGGGATGCCCATCAATTGGGGAATGGCTGAATAAATGGTATATGATTGTGATGGAATAATATTGTCTTATAAGAAACAATGAGCAGGATGTTTTCAGAAAAACTTGGAAATACTTACATAAACTGATGTTGAGTGAGATGAGCAGAACAAGGAAAACATTCTACAGAGTAACAGCAATATTGTACTATGATGAGAATGATTTCAATATTCTAAGAAATACAATGATCCAAGACATTCCAAAAAGTTCTATCCCTGCCCAGAGAAAGAACTAATGGAGTATGTTGCAGATCAAAGCATATTATTTTTTATATTCTTTATTTTTTCATAGTTTTTGTCTTTTCTCACAACATGACCGATATGGAAATATGTTCTTCATGATTATATATATAAATAACCTATATCAAATTGCTTGCTGTGTCAGGAAAGGGGAGAGGAGGAAGGGAGAGAATTTGGAATTCATTTTTTTTTAACAAATGCATGTTAAAATGTGTTTTTTTCATGGAATAAAAAAAAGAAATTAAAAAAATAAAATGTAAAAACCATTCACTTTAAATCCAGTACAGAAAGGAGAAAGAGGAGATGGAGTTGGACCATTGGCTGTATTTTGCCAATTTAGAGTTTAAACCAAACCTCTCTTTATACATATGATGTAATTGAGATACTGCTAGGTTTGGTAAATTGCCAATGGGTCACACTGCTAATTAGTGATAGATGTGGCTCTAGAATTCAAGAGACTTCCACTTTTCAGTATGATATCATGTCCCTGTGTTGTAGTTAGTTTGGATGAGGGGCTATAGTAAGGTGTTCTGAATGGAGATATGGAGTCATGCAAAAGAGATTTTATGAGGCAGCTAGGTGGCCATTTGATGTGGAGTCTGGAAGACCTGAGCTCAAAATATGACATTTACTAGCTTTGTGTGACATTAGGGACTTATACTTCTGTCTATCTGCTACTTCATCTGTAAAGTGAGGATCATGGACAACTAAGTAGTACAGTGGATAGAGCTCTAGGCCTGGAGTGAGGAAGACCTGAGTTCATATCCAGCCTCTGCCACTTACAGGTTGTGTGACCCTAAACAAGTCCCTTAACCCTCTTTGCCTCAGTCTTCCTCATCTGTGAAATGAGATGGAGAAAGAAATGTCAAAACATTTCAGCATCTTTGCCAAGAAAACTCCAAATTAGGTCATGAAGAGTCAGACATGACTGAAAAATGGCTGTGCAATAACAACGAAGTGAGGATCACAATAGTATCTAATCCTAAGTATTGTTATGTGGACAACAAAGATAATATTTGTGATATGTTTTGCAAACTTTTACGTACTATATAAATTCTATTTGTCATCATCATCATCATCATCATCATCATCATCATCATCGTCATTATCGTCATTATTACCTGATAAGATTAGACAACATATTGGGTATGTGAGGTGAGTGGGTCAGATACATAATTTATTTTTGTCTAGGCTTATTAGTATTTTACCTTCTTAAGTGGTGTCACCCTTAACCTTAAGGTGATTATACTAAACTTGACACATATATTTAATGACATCAGATTATATTTATAATGAAAGTTTTGAGGAACAGTGTTAAAAGACAGGCATTCTGAAATGGTAATTATTTATCTAAATTTATCTAGTAAAACCTGCCATTTTAATGGGTGATTTCTGTATTTCTTAGCATATGTTTCTCTTTTGGTGCTTTCCACATATTTACTTGAACTTCTGGTAGAATATATTTATATGATTCAATATTTAACCTTTCACTTTTCCTCCAAATTTTCTAATGTTAAATATTTTAACACTTTTTATTTGTATTATAGAATAGCTATGTTTATTTTGCTATAGGATTATAACTGAGGATATTTTTATGGGCAGCTTAGCTATCTGTCTTTATTAAGAAACAAATTGGAAAAAAAGTAATGCAATCCCTGGTAAATGTCTAGTGTTAAGAATCTTATTATTATGGGGCAGAAGGTCCAGCTTCTTACCTCTGCTGCTTTTTTTCTTGAATACACAATTATATTATTGGTTCATCGCACAAGTACCTTTTTTTTTTTTTTGGTGAGGCAATTGGGGTTAAGTGACTTGCCCAGAGTCACACAGCTAATGAGTGTTATGTGTCTGAGGCTAGATTTGAACTCAGGTCTTCCTGACTCCAGGGTCAGTGCTGTATCCACTGAGCCACCTAGCAGCCTCTATTTTTTTTAAATAGATCAAAAACCTTCATTCTAGTTACAAATGAATACTTCTGTGAATACTCATTGAACATTGCAAAAGGGAAAAAAAGAAAAGAATGGGTAGTTATCAATAAATAAATCATTTAGTCAACATGCACTTATTAACCATTTTATGAAACCACGCTGCTTCAGTTCACTACAAATACTACATTGTTTTAACTCAGCCTTTGTTAATGGTACGGCATCCCCTTTATAGTTCTCTTATTGATTCACTTTGCCACCCATCACAGTGGTCATTATAAAAACCCTCTTCAAGATGTATATTTCACACTGTCCTCAACCTCCAGGAAGGACCTCATGTCACAATTCTGCAAAAGCTCCCTTTTTAATCCTATTTCTCATCTTATATTACTCACACAACATGCCCTAGTACTTCACTCCTGCCTCAAATGACAATGGGGGCCTATTTCTAGGCAAGGCAAACTGCTTTGCATGTATCATTGATCCCATTACCTTCTGTCTTCTCTAGCAGGTCACTATTTTATCCTCATTCTCTAATCTTCACTTTCTCCTATCTATCTATCTTTCTATCTATCCGTTTATATAGGCTTTTTCCTATATTGGTAGCCGGCAAGAAAACCCATATTTTTGCTATCCTTAAATATTCTCACTGGTATGACCATCACTGATGGCTGTCCAGTGTCTTATATCTCTCCCTTTCTCCACTTAGCTCCTTTAGAAAACCTTTAGCACTGCAAATCTCCACATCCTGTCCTCTCAATTGATTCTAAAATTCTCTGTAATTTGGCTTCTAAAATAATTGTCCTGAAATTGATTTCTCCAAAATTACCAAATAAAATGATATTTTCTCAGTCTTCATCCATCTCTTACATCTGAAACCTTTGACACTATCAAACAGCATCTGCTCCTTTATGACATTATTTTCTTTTGGTACTCTTCATGCCTACCTAATTGCTACTTCTAAGTCTTCCCCCTTTTTTGCATAGGTAATGCCCATTAAATGTGAGTGCCTCCAAGACACTTTCTTGTGCCTGCTTGTCTTTTCCCCCCATACCATCTCTATACAGATGATTCCCAGATCTGTGCATGGCAAGTTAGTATTTCTCTTGAGCTCCAATTCCACATTGTTGAGTGCCTTTTAGATATATGAATTGGATGTCTGATAGGAGTAGCAAATTCTACCCGTTTGAAATAGAACTCATTTATTTTCCTGTTATATCATGCCTTCTTTGAAACTTCCCAACTATTGTCAATGGAATTGTCATCCTCCCAATCATCTAGGCTCACAACTTTGGGATCAACCTCAATATTCATGTGGCGGGGGGGGAGGTGGAGCTTACACTACGTATCCAATCTTTTAATAAATCTTTTCAATTTTTCCCTTTATAACATCTGGTATATATTTGTCTATCTTAATACAAGATACCACCATGATATAGGTCACAATCAACTTTTACCTAAACTATTATAATAGTCTTCTGAATGTACCCTAGCCTTAAGTTTCTCCCCAAACCAAACTATCCTCCACTCAGCTGCCAAAGTGATTTTTGTAAAGTCCATGTTTGATAAAGTCTTATCAGACCTAAATGTATTCAGTTTCTTACATGTTACCTTCAGGACAAAATATAAAATCCTATTTGGCATTTGAGGTATTTGCAACCTAACTCCTTCCTATTTTTCAAAGCTTCTTAGACTTAGATGTCTCAGTGGATAGACCACTGAAGCCAAAGTCAGGAAGACCCGAGTTCAGATCTGGCCTCAGATATTTACTAGGTGTGAAATTCCAGTCAAGTCATTTAACCTCTTTACCTCAGTTTCCTCAACTGTAAAATGATAATAATGACAGCACCTATATTATATAGTTTTTCCCTAAGATTTTAATTCATTACTTACTTATTTTCACATTCTTTCCTTTTTAAATTTTGAGTTCTGAATTCTCTCCCTCCCTTCCAAGTTTCCCCCAACCACGGTGAACAATATATCAATTAGACATATGAAATCATGCAAAGATTTCCATATTAGTCATATTTTAAAAAAGCAAGAAAAATAAAGAAAGTAAGAAAATTATATTTTACTTTGCAATTAGAGTTCATCAGTTCTCTCTCTGGGAAGTGAATAGCATTTTTTCATCATGAGTCCTTTGGTACTGACATTGTAGTGATCACAGCAGCTAAGTCTTTCATAGTTGATCATCATTACAATATTGTGACTATCGTATATAGTGTTGTTCTGGTTCTGTTCACTTCACTTTGCATCAGTTCATATAGGTCTTCCCATGTTTTTTTTTAATATCATCCCCCCTCATCACTTCTTATAACACCATAGTAATTTGTTAAATCATATGTCACACTTTATTTAGCCATTCCTTAATTGATGACCATTCTCTCAATTTCCAATTCTTTGTCACCACAGAAAGAGCTGCTATAAATATATTTGTACATTTTTGATATCATTCCGACATAATCAACTCATAACCTTGCCCTTTGTTTTTTTTAATCATTTTTAACATCCTGAATAATGATAAAGTTCTTAGGTGTTACATGTATTATCTTATCTTAGAGTAATGTAAGGAGTTTAACTTTATTGAGTCCCTTATTATTTCTCTTTCATGTTTACCTTATTTTGCTTCCCTTGAGTCTTCTCCTTGAATGTCAGATTTTCTATCCAGCTCTGTTCTTTTTAACAGCAATGCTTTAAAGCTCTCTATTTCATTAAATACTCATTTTTCCCCTAAAATATTATACACAGGTTTGTTGTGTAGGTCATTCTTGGTTGTAAACCTAGCTCCTTTGCCTTCCGGGATGTCATATTTCTTTAATTTGGGAACTACAAAATCTTGTGTGATCTTGACTTTGGCTCCATTATATTTAAATAATTTTTCCTTCCTGCTTTCTATTTGACCTGGAAGCTCTGGAATTTGGTTATAATATTCCTGTGAGTGTTTTTCATGTTGGGATTTTTTTTTTCAGAAGTGATCAGTGGATTCTTTTTTTTCTATTTTCTTTTTTTAAACGATTTATTTTAAGTTTTTGAGTTTTAAACTTTTCTCCCCTCCCTCTCTACCTCCCTCCCCTAGATGGTGTGCAATCTAATATAGGCTATACATATACATTCTTATTAAACATATTTTCACATTAGTGATATTGTAAGAATTAGAACTGATAGGAGGAGCCACTAGAAAGAGGAAACAAAACACAACAGAAGAAAAAATAGCAAATAGTATGCTTTGATCTGCATTCAAACTCCATAGTTCTCTCTTTGGATGTGGATAGCATTTTCCACCATGAGGTTTTTGGAAATGCCTTAAATCTTTGTATTGCTGAGAAGGGTTAAGTCTATCAAACTCATTCCTCACTCAATGTGGCTGTTACTGTGTATGACATTCTCCTGGTTCTGCTCACTTCACTCAGCATCAGATCATACAAGTCTTTCCAGGTTTATCTGAAGTTTGCCTGATCATCATTTCTTACAGCACAATAGTATTCCATTACATTCATATATCACATTCACAATTATGATTATTATTTGTGTCTTTCTCTTCATCCTTTTCCCCCCTGTTTATGCTTTTCTTTCTCCTTTTCCCTCCTCACTAGCGTTTTGCATTTGACCACCTCCTCCTTCAGTCCCACCTCTCTTCTATTAGCCCCCTCCCTTTTCTTTAGCCTTTTCCCTCCTACTGCCTATAGGGCATGTTAGATTTCTATGCCTAAATGATTATGTCATTCCCTTCTTGAACCAAATCTGATGAGAGTAAGGGTCAAACAATACTCATCTCCCTCCCTTCTTTCCCTCTACTATAATAGGTTTTTGTGCTTTTTCCTGTGATGTAATTTACCCTTGTCTGCCTCCTCTTTTCCTTTTCTCTCAGTATATTTTCTTAGTTAGATCAGATTAATTCACTTACTTGGATCCTTTTAACCCACTTGATTAAATTTTTTTCATCATTACATCAAAGTGACTTTATACTCACCCCCTTTATGTATTCTCCTTTAACATGGTGTAATAACAATACAGTTCTCAAGAGTCAAAAATGTCATCTTCCCTTGTAGTGATGTAAACAGTTTGCTCTTATTAATAACATATTGTTTCTTTCTGTCCTGTTTACCTTTTTATGTCTCTCTTGAGTCCTGTATTTGAAGATCAAATTTTCTGTTGAGCTCTGGTCTTTTCATCAGGAAGGTATGGAAGTCTCTTATTTCATTTAATATCCATCTCCTCCCCTGAAAGATCATACTCATTTTCACTGAGTAGTTGATCTTTGGTTGTAATCTAAGCTCCTTTGCCTTACATAATATCATATTCCATGCCCTACAGTCTTTAAATGTAGAAGCTGCAAGGTTCTGTGTAATCCTGACTGTGGTTCCATGATATTTATATTGTTTCTTTCTGGCTGCTTGCAGTATTTACTTTTTAACCTGGTGATTTTGGAATTTGGCTACTATATTCCTTGGTGTTTTCAATTTGGGATCTCTTTCAGGAGGTGATCAGTGGATTCTTTCTACGGCTATTTTACCCTCTGGTTCTAGGACCTCAGGGCAGTTTTTCTTGATTATTTCCTGAAAGATACTGTCCAGGCTCTTTTTTTCATCATGATTTTCAGGTAGACCAATAATTTTTAAGTTGTCTCTCCTGAATCAATTTTCCAGATCAGTTGTTTTACCAATGAGGTATTTTACATTTTCATCTATTTTTTCATTCTTTTGTTTTTGTTTGACTGATTCTTGCTCTCTCATAGAGTCATTAGCTTCAATTTTCTCAATTCTAATTTTTAACAAATTGTTTTCTTCTATTATATTTTGTATCTCCTTCCCCATTTGGCCAATTGTATTTTTAGGGACTTGTTTTCTTCAGTGTACTTTTTTCCAGTTGGCCAATTGTATTTTTTAGGTACTTGTTTTCTTCAGTGTACCTTTTTATTCTAGTTGGCCAATTGTATTTTTTAAGGACTTGTTTTCTACAGTTAATTTTTGTCCTTCATTTTCTAAGCTATTGACTCTCTGTTGCATACTTCTCATTTCTCTTCCCATTTTTTTAGGGATTTTTTTTCTTGGTGAGGCAATCGGGGTCAAGTGACTTGCCCAGGAACACATAGCTAGTAAGTGCCACGTCCTCCTGACTCCAAGGCCAGAGTTCTATCCATGGTGCCACATAACTGCCCCTCATAATAGGTTTTTTACTGTGAAATACTTTTGTGGTTGTTGTTGGCTCATTTTTCCAGCATATTTTCTGACTTTCAACTTTATGTTAAAGTTGAGCTCTGAAAAAAAAAAGTTGGTCTCTGCTCAGCTAGGTGGGCAGGTGGGAGACACTGTTAGATGTTTCAGGCTTTTTCATGCTGCTGATTTCAGAGCTTGCTCTGGGGGTCTGCAAGTTTTTAGTGGTTCCAAGGAGGTGTGATCCTGAAAAAGGTGTGGTCACTGCTCTCCTGGTCTCCACTGCAGTCTTCAGTCAGGAAGTCCCCTTTATTTTAAAGTTATTTGGAGTGGAATGTTGAGAGATTTCAGCTGGATGGCTACCCTTAACAACTGCCATCTTGACTCTACCACCACACTCCCCACAGGGTTTTTGTGAGGATCAAGTGAGATAGTATTTATAAAGCACTTAGCACAGCATCTGACACACAATTTGCACTATATACATGCTTATTTCCTTTATCTTCCCTTTTTCTCTTCTTTAAAATCTATGATCCACCCTTGTCTGTTTCTTGAATATTATACTCCATCTTTTCACACTATCTTTTCACTGGCTGTCCCCTATTCCTATAATATAGAAGACATTCTAAGCAGAGGGGCCAGAAGGAGTGAAAATAAAAAGCCATGAAAACATGGAACATACTTAGGAAAAAAACTAACTAACAATCACATTTGGCTGGAGCATGGATTGGAACACAGAGCAATCAACTATTATAAAGTCAGCAAAATTATTCATGAAGTCAAATGTAACAGGAACACTTAAGAATTGAATAGAGCCCTCACAAACTGTTTATAACATTTCACTCATGAAACATTTCCAGACATTTTTCAAGAAGGAAAAGCATAGATCCATACAAAGTTTTTGCAGTATCAGTAATGTATTCTAAACTATAAGTACTTGTTATTTTTGAAAAAAAAAGATTTTTATTTTATTGGTTACTTCCTTTAAATTTCTTTACAAGAGCTATTAATTTACAGAAATTAAAAGTGTCTATGTTTAAATGAATAGACACCCTCTGGCCCTTGCATTTAAAAGAAATTATGAAGAAAATTTTAAGGAAATTTGTAGAACCTATATCTGATGCATGTAAGTTGGTGTTCCCACTGATGAGCCCACAGATGAACCCCCCACTGTTCTCTTCATTCAAAGCCTCTTCTCTCTATGTCTAAGATTATATATCCAGTATAGTTTTTATAATTTTGAGGCCAAGCTTCATACAGATGGCCATTAGAGTTATTTGACTCAGCTTAAGAGAAACTCTGTCAAGCTGACTTCTCTTTGCTAAGAGCACTTATAGGTTGATAGAGTTCCATGATTAAACCTCATATTACCAAAGAACACACATAAAACAACTCCTCTTTAGTCTAGTGAACAAGTCCCTTACCTGGAGAATGTTCAAAAACTCATAGATTAGAAGCATCTGACATGATACAGTGGATTGAGTACTAGACTTATAATCAGGAAGACCTGAGTTCAAATCAGGTGTCAGATATTTACTAATTGTATGATACTGGGAAAGTCACTTAGTGCCTATTTGTATCATTTCCCTCATCTGCAAAATGAGGATAATAATAGTACCTACTTCCTTGGGTTTTTGTGAAGATAAAATCAGATAACTTTGTAAAGTGCTTTGCACATTTTGAAGTGATATATAAATACCATTAATGTTGTTGCTGTTGTTGTTACCATCATCCTTATCAGATAAGGAAGATATTGGTGGAATATGAGATGGAATTGAATGTCATATTGCAAGCATGACCCCACCTGGTTCCAGAATTCCTTTAAGAATGCAAATATAGGCCTGAAAAAAAAATGAAACTATGTGCATCCATATAGGATGTGACTCTGTAAACTATGTGGGAGGGAATGGGAAGGGCAAGTTCACCACCTGGTGTTCATAGGGCCTATAATGGGCAGGAGGTAACCATGCTCAGCTCACTCAATGGATAAGCAGCATGCTGATGGCTACAGGTACAATGACAACACTTAAATGAAACAGATACTCTTTATGGGCTGACCACCACATTAAAGAATCCAGCCTTTTGTAGGTGGTTCAAATATCACTTAAATGCTACTTTGAAGCACCTGTTGAAGCACTAATATGCCAGCTACTCTTCTGATAGGTGTTTCTATCTCAGATTGATCTAAGGAAAGAAAAATTAATAAATGGAGTATATTCACTCAGGAAGAATGTATTAGAAAATCCTAAAGTGTGAATTGTGATCTTAAAACATTTCCTGCACTTATGTAATTATACAACAATAATTTCTACTATACTGATTTGTGGATACACATCTCATTTATTAAATAGTAAGCTCTTTTTACCTTATTTGTCTTTATATCACAAGCATTTAGCAAAATGCATTACACATATTAGGTTCTTAATAAATGCTTTTTGAAAGTTAATGAAGTATTTAAGAAAGATTGACTTTTAAGGGACTTTATCTATCTAGGTCAATTCTTTCACTTCATAGATGAGAAAACTAAGGTTTGCTATGGTTAAGAAACTTATTCAAGGTGACACAAATCATGATTAAGGCAGAATTCAAAATATGGTCCTCTGACTCTAAGTCCAGTGCTCTTTGTACTATGCTATACATTTATTGAATGTCTGCTAGATTTCATCCTCCACAAAGATGCCAAATTGATATTCCTAGAGCAAAGTTCTGACCATATTACTATCCAGCTCTAAAATCTCGAATTGCTCTCTACTGCCTCCAGGATTAAATATGTTCTTGTGGCATTTAAAACCCCCTATAAGGTATATGAGGTGTTCCAGGGGGACTTAGAACCTCTGATGTGAGGGCTTGCCAAGCCCTTTTCAGGACTGCTTATCCACCTTTGGTGTCCACCTTTTACCCAACTCTCACCTGTTGCTCTAAGAAGCTGATGAAACTGTCTTGGCAGATGGGCTAAACCAGGTTGAGGGTAACAGGCAGTCCTCAATCATGTTGGTGAGTTAGGGGAATGTGTACTCCAAGCATGTGAAGGCTACCACTGTTGACTCCATGGAATGGGTAGATGAGGACAACTTGTTACAACAGCTATGAAGGTAGATACATTCTGTGGAGTTCTTAGAGTTTGGTCAGACATCCAAAACACCAAGGTCATCCACTGTATTCTCCGCCATTGCCAGTCACCCTGACTTCTGGATTTTCATGATTCTGAGGGAGGCTGATAACCTTGTGCAACTTTGCCTCACTTAGATTCAATTCATGCACAAATCAAAACATCACCCCGTGGTGTCATAGACCCTCTTAGAAAATAAAGGATGAACAACAACAATACCATCATGTGCTTCTTATACTATGTAACACTTCACACTTTCTTCAATCAATCTACACTAAAATTTTGCTTCAGTCACACACACAAAGTCCCATATATAATCTCCATGATCTTGCAAGACCTTCTTCCTCCCCTACTTCCTTGTAATTTAATTCTTTTTCAATTCTACCACTTAGAGTTTTTAGGTTCTTTCAATGTTCAGCTCTAGTACTACCCCTTATATAAGATCTTTTCTGATCCTCTCTTTCTTTTTCTTTTAATTAACTAATTTATTTTTAGTTTTCAACATTCACTTCCATAAGATTTTGAGTTCAAATTTTCTACCCATTTCATCCCTCCCCCCACTCCAAGATGGCATGCATTCTGAATACCCCTTCCCCTAATCTGCACTCCCTTCTATTTCTCCCCCTCCCTTCTCTTACCCACTTCCCCTTCTATTTTCCTGTAGGGCAGGATAGATTATACACCATTTCCTGTGTATCTTATTTCTCAGTTGCATGTGAAAACATTTTTTTTAACTTTTGTTTTTAAAACTTTGGGTTCCAAGTTTTCCACTAATTTTCTCTCTTCCTCCCTCCCTACCCACCCTCATTGAGAAGGCAAGCAACTCAATACAGGTCATACCTGTGTAGTCATGCAAAACATTTTCATAGTAGTCATGTTGTGAAAAACTAAGTATATTTCCCTTAATACTATCCTGCCCTCCCCATTTATTGTAGTCTCTCTTTTGACCCTGCCCGTTCTTAGACGTGTTTGCTTCTGATTAGCCTCTCCCCCAATCTTCCTTCCACTCTATCATTCTCCTGCTCTGTCGTCCCCTTACCCTCCCATTTTTCCTGTAGGGTAAGATAGATTTCTATACCCAATTGAATGTGTATGTTATTCCCTCCTTAAGCCAAATCTTATGGGTTTGGGGGAAATAAGACTCATTCATTCCTTCACCTTCCCCTGTTTCTCCTCCACTGTAAAAGTCTTTTTTTATTTGTTTTAAGTGAGATAATTTACCCCATTCTACCTCTGCCTTTCTCCTTCCCCCAGTATAATCCTCTCTCATCCCTTAATTTTATTCTCCAGATATCACCCCTTCATCTTCAACTCACTCTGTGCCATCTATCTGTCTATCTATCTATCTGTCTATCTATCTATCTATCTATCTATCTATCTATCTATCTATCTATCTATCTATATACATATAATTTTCTTCAGTATTTTTGGGGGTCTCCTTTAGCCAGTTGTTGACTAGTTTTTCATGATTTTATTGCATCACTCTCATTTCTCTTCCCAGTTTTTCCTCTACTTCTCTTACTTGCTTCTCAAAATCCTTTTTGAGTTCTTCATAGCCTGGGACTGATTCATATTTTTCTTGGAGGCTTTGGATGTTGGAGTTTTGATTTTGTTGTCTTCTTCTAGTTGTATGTTTTCATCTTGTCATCAAAGAAAGATTTTATGGTCTGACTCTTTTTGTGAGGTTTGCTCATGATCCCAGCCAATTACTTGAGTTATAAACTCTTTGTTAAGGTAGGGGTTTGCTTCCAGTGTGGAAAATGTACTGTCCCAAGCTTTGGGGGTTTTGTGCAGCTGTTTTCAGAGATACTTCTAGGGATCTGTAAAGTTTCAGTTCTTCCAAGATGGTATGATAAGGGATGAGGTGTTTAGTCCTTTCCTGGGCTGTACTCTGGTCTGTGAGTGACCACAAGCACTCTTTTCTGTCTTGGAACTTTGAGGAGGATTTCCTCTCCACTGCCACTATAAGCTCCACCACGCCAGCACTCAGGACCTCTATCCAGAACTGTGACCCAGATCCAAGCACGGGCAAAGCAAGAAAATCCCGTACCAGTAAAAAACTTCCTACAATCCCCCTCTGATCAGCCACTCCATTCCCCTCACTCTATGGGCCAGAAACTAAGGAAGTAGCCACCACCCTGGGGTCATGTTTGGGCATAGGCACTGGGACAGAATTTCTCTCTCACTGCAGAAACAGACTTTTCCTACTGACCTTCTAAGTTGTCTTTAGTGTTTGTGAGTTGAGAAGTCTGGAAACCACCACAGCTCCCCATGATTCAGTCCTCTGAAGCCTGCTCCAGATTCACTGAGACCTGTTTGCCTGCATGCCCACATCAAATAGCATTCTTCTCCCTGCCTGATGTGATATACCTTTCTGATCAACCATCCAGGTTGTCTTGGGCTGGAAATTTGTTTCATTCTCTCTTTTTGTGGGTTCTGCTGCTTTAGAATTTGTTTAGAGCCATTTTTACAGGTATTTGGAGGGGTTTGGGGGAAAGCTCAAGCAAGTCACTGCTTTTACTCTGGCATCTTGGCTCTGCCCTTTCCTGGTCCTCTCTTTCTTTAGAGAGTTTCCTCATCTGCAAATCCCCCCTACATTTTAAAATGTGTTTACTATTTGTAGACTTATGCGTTCACATGACATTTTCCACACAGAATGTGAGCTCCTTGAAGGCTGGGGCTGTTTCATTTATATTTTGTTATCTTCAACTCCTAGTTGCCTGCCTGCAACATGGTAGATGTTTTAGAAATGTTTGATTTTTCCCTCTGACTGATTGATTCCATAACTTTATCCTTAGTAATATAAGATCCATACAAAATAAATGAAATAGTTCTGTCTCATTCTGACCACCTGACCCAAGCATAGGAACTAACAATGTTGTAGACATGAAGTTATATGTGCAAAATTATATATGGTTAAATGGTAACACATCCAGAGAGTTCTGCAGGAATTTGGAACAGTGGGAATGTATGTGGGCAGTAACATAGAGAGGAGATTTTGTGAAGATTAGATCTGAGCTGAACTGAGAAAGATAGTAGAGGAGGATACTAAGAAGAGGGGAGGGGAAAGGAAGGATATCCTTCCTAATGTAAAATGAGCTATTGTAACTGAACAAATTTTATTTTGCTCAACCCTGATATTGTTACTTTGCTATCTGTGTCCTTTAATAGAGAATTAATTGCAAAGCAATTGGTCTAACTTCTGAAGAAAACTTCAAATCTGAGAAAATCAGGTAGTGATGGGAAGGCCATAGCCCTGGTCTCTTGATCATCACATTTCTCACTCATTTTTCTCCTCTAAAAAGATAAATACTATGTCAGAAAAGATTAATTTGTGAATTAAAAGACAGCATCATTTTTTACTTATTATCTCTAATATTCTTGAATTTGTGAAATGAAAAGTATAATGAAGAAGGCCAAAAAAGCCTAGTTATTAAATTAATTTGTAACTTTGTTTAAAGATCTAAGATTTCTTCATCTACAGCTTCATAAAAAGACTGCATTTCATGTTATTATCACTATTATCATTGTTATTTTTGCCAGTTCTGAGGTATTCTGAGTACTTTAAATATTCTACCATTTTAAATGTCATTTTAAATCACATCAGAATGAGTAGGCCAGGTAACCAGGGAATACTTACATAACTGTATTATTTCAATCTCTCTATCCTCCCTGGGCAAGATTAGGTAGTGATGCAGCAGAAGTGGAAGAATCAATGAGACAAAGTAACAAGAAGAGATCACAGCCTGTGATGGTCCCTGGGACTGAAATAAAAATGAATCCAAAATGTAATAGATTTCCTCCCAAAAAAAGATTAGAGAAAATAGGGCAGCACTTGTCACACTAGCCCAGGCTTGGCAAAATACACATTGGTGTATTGTAGGCTATTAGACCTGCAAGGTGCTTAACAAATTTCACAGTGGAATTGCAACCACTGACCCATCTGCTTATATAGAGACAGTGCGAAGCTTTACTGAATCCCCAATATTCAATATTAATTGATACTAAAATCATATTTTAGTAAACCATTTGTGTTTTGTGTATAGAGCATTTTGGTATCTCCAGACTGCTTGAATAAGGAGATAAATAAAGCTAAAATTTTGAAGGAAATAATAAGTCAGAAAAAAGGAGACAGTTCTTTGTGAAAAATTGGATTCTACAGACATTTTGTAGCTTGTATTCTATTTCCCTACTTAAAACAAAAATAAAAGGGCAAATGCACAGTTTCTGAGAGGGCCATAAAGTAATTTCTACCTGATATCTAAAACTATACTAATTTTACTAGTGATGTGATTGTCACTATGGTAGTTTAGAGATTTAGCATTAGGAGGGATGTAAAAGATTATAAAGTTCAGTTCCTTCATTTTACAGATGAGGAAGCAAAAGTCTAGAGATGGTCATTCCTGCTGGCTCACACAAGAGGCAAAGCACAAAGGGAGAACTGGAACCTGGGCTTCTGTCTCCAAATCCTCTGTTCTTATGATTACTGCCTATACTCCCTGAGGTTCTCTCAGTCTGTTGAACTAAATTATCTGTACTTGTGTTTATGTATGGTTGATGTCTAACTGAGTGCAATTTTTCCTGCTGCATATGTATATTTTATGTCTAATTGTGTGCAATCCTTACTGCTGTTCATATTTTACTTCATTATCTTAGGTTGGATAGTTTCTATAGACACTATCATACACACAATGTCCTTCATGGCAACAATATATATGAATTTGGGAGCTTGTAGTCTAGATCAAAAGGATATATTTGAACTCAGAAAGATGCTCAATCTGGTCTCAGACACCAACTAGCTGTGTGAACCTTGACAAGTCACTTAACCCTGTTTGCCTCAGTTTTCTCATCTGTACAATTAGCTGGAAAGGGAAATGTCAAATTACTCTGTTACCTTTGCCAAGAAAGCCCCAAATAGGGTCATAAAGAGTCAAACACAACTAAAATTACTGGACAAGTTAGATATGTGTAAATATATGCATATGCACTTATTCTGAATGAGGGGATGAGGACTATAATTTCTTACCTTTATATACCTAGGGAATAGTAAAAGGTCTTGCATATAGTAGTTATTTAAATATATGTTGACTAAAAAAGTGAAAAATACTTACCAAGATAAAAAAGAAGTTTTGCAATGTCAAAGGAGTATCCATACCAATTAAATAATTCATCTTTTATCTGTATTTAGAGGATAACGTTTAGTGCATAAAGCATAATGAAAAATCATAGAATATTAAAGGTAGAAGGGAACAAGTGAAGCTTAGCTTAGTCAAGTGAGTTGCCAAACTTATATAGCCAATTTCTGATAAACTTAGGACTTGACCCTGGATATCTCAATTTTATAATCAAAGGCCTATTGAATGTACCACAAATTTGTCAACTCAATCCTAACAGGAATGTGTTTAAAATGTTTGCCTTTACATTTTTTTGAAAAACCCACAGAAATGATTTAATGTGAACATGACTTGCCATTTGTTTCCCATTAATACTCTGCCCACACTGACTAAAAACAATTTGTTGATGTTTGTAGAAACCATGAAATTTCAGCCATTAATATTTAGAATGAATGATGTTTCAGTAAGTTTTAATAATGGTGTTAACATGTGACAACATAATTATGATATGATAGCCTTGTACTTAAAGTGCTGAATTCCATAAATGATAATGATATCTAAAGAGCCATTCTCATTTAATATGACTTTTAAATATATGTTTTACTGTATATCTGTTGACTATAGAACTTCCAGCTGTTAGTTGAAATTGACAAGATATGCTTTCTTTTCACAAATATTTACATAGGCCACTCAGCCTGAGTAAAATTAATCACTGGAGGTAACAGTTCCAACTTACTCATTACTGTGTCTGAAGGGATTTGTTTTATGGAAGGATGATTTCTGAAGCATCTTTTCTTGTCTTTTTTTAGAGATACTTTCAGTACTAGAAGATTAAAGGAAGGGTTTAAAAAGGTAACATAACTTGAAATTTTATAACTAAAGCCCAGAAGAATTTGTCAAAGTGCTTTTTTATCCACTCTCCAGCAACTTTCACTTCCTTTCTTCTCACATTTGGTAAAGCCCTTTGAGCTGTTCTAATCTTGCAGTGTCCCTGGAACAATTTCCTGGTGGCAGAATGATGAAAGATTACCTGTATTTCATTTGTTTATCTTTCCCATTAGGTGATTTTAGGGGGAACTCAAACATTACATTACTTCTCTTAGGCCTTCAACAGGGAAGTAGTGAGTCAGTTTCTACTTAATTTCTGTTTAAATTGACGGAAGTCATGATATATTTCATGTATATATTTCTTAAATGTCTTACATCAATAAACCATGTCATATTATAATGTTAACTCATGTTAACTCATTAAATAGTTTTGTTTTGTTTTGTTTTGTTTTTTTATGACAGAAGCAATTACCAAAGTGTGCAGAGATCCAGAACTGATTTTTAGCCCTGATGGTGAGTCTCTTTGTGTCTTTGGGTAAACTACTCTCCTTTTATGTGTTTTTGGTCTATGAATAATATCTACTATGTTTTAAAATGCTATTAATATAAGAAATTTAGTCCAATTATTTGAGGAATTTAGCCACCCACTTACCTACCCAACAATTAAGAAAAATCAAGCAAAGAAAGTTTGTGCTTTTGGTTTTCTTAATCAAGACCCAATTTTTTCAGAGCCTTATAAAATCAGACACTTTACTTTCACTCAATCAGCAAGTAATTATTTAGAGCCTACTATATTTCAAGGATTGTGTTCATCAGTGAAGGTACAAACACAAAAATTAAACAGTTCCTGCCATGATCATATCTTCCTCTAATCCCACTTAGGGTACACAAAAGCTATTTATGTTATTCTTCTCAATATCATTAAATCACTATGGTTGTGTGCACTTAAAACAATAATAATGAGCACATTATACTTCAAACAATTGAAAAATATTCCCTTATTGCAAACTTAGGTTTTCCAGAAATTGCTATGTATGCATAATATATATATATATATGCATATACATATATGTATATATGTGCTTGTGTATACATATATATGCATTGTGTGTATATGTGTTTGTGTATGTGTGTATATGTTGTGTATATATATGTATATATGTGTGTGTGTATACACACATTTTGATATTATTTACTGATATATCCCCCTCCTCCACAGCTGTATTTGGAGTAAACATGTTTATTGCTTTCTCATTTCAATGACAATTTGGCCATTTATTGCTTTAGTGGTGTTCCAGAACATAAATATAGTGGTCTAACAATCTTTGAAATGATCTAAAGAATTACAATGTAGTTTTACTCTGTAACTCAGAAAGGATGCAAACATAAAGTTATATTTTTGTAATTCATCATAATTACAAAATCCTAGTCTGACTTCAAATTTAATCAGAATTCACCTTCTATATGCCTATTGTTGGAAGCCAAGTAATTTGCATGTTTACAAATGATGCATTGTGCCATAGACAGACTTTGTGTGGTCATGTGCCAAAATTTGTTCAAGAAGCTAGTGTATACTAAAGACATTTAAGCCTTAGAAGCAAGTCCCTGATTGATCATTGATGTCTCTGAATCTTTGACCTCCATTTGAAAATTAGATATGTAGCTTTTTTTAATTCTCTTTCCCCCAATTTACTAGGCTTGCAAAATGGATTCATCTGCATGGTATATTAATGAAATTTCAAGTGGCTTTGATGGTGACTACAAAGGATATTTTAGCTCAAACATTGAAATGCTTGTTTCAACTGCAAATGTAGAATTATTGCATGTTTATGTTTATATGTGATAAGAAGGGTCCAAGCTAGTCATAAATAGTACTCTATCAATTGTTTTAAATTATGCACATGTAATCTTCCTAAAAAGGATTTGTGATTTGAGCATCATGGATTCAGAAAAGATTAATTAAACAGTGTTGTCAATGATGTCAGAGGGTTGTACAAATCAACTTCTCCTCATTAGCCAGGTTGTGCCATCAAAAGGGATGATTGCTTCTCTGGGGTTGCGTGCTTCTTAAAATGTGATAGAAATTGAAAGGGCAGGAATTTTTCTCTGAAATATGGACATGGTTCAAAATCTGTCTCTTTAGACAAAGAAGATAGAGCTGGTATGAAATATAGCTAGATCTGCAAGGTTGATCCAGGTTAAATTTCTGCTGCTTAGGAAAAAATTGTGATTAGTATTGATTTCCAATAACCTTCAGAATCCATGACATCTCTCTTTTGTTTCAAGTTTGGTTTAAGGCAGCAAAACCACGGTGGCCTCTCCTTTTCTCTTTCTAGAGACCTACTACAGGAGTATATCTATCTATAGGGATGATGATGCTGATGCTTATGCTAATGATATGATGATGAATTTTAAGGAGGCTGGAAGTTGGAATCAGGATAGCATTTGAGCATTGCTACTCATCTGGCAGGTACTAGTTGGTATACACTAATGCAGTCTTTCTAAATATTAGATTGCTGCCCCCAAGAAGCTGATATTCTAAATTGAAAACATCATCAATTCTGGGACATTTAGAAGTTGTCCTCCTTTTTTTATTCTTTTTTGTTTCTCTTCCTCTTGAGAAACTAAATCAATGATAAATTGTTTGCCTTTTTTCCCAGCTTTCTAGTTACATACCCCAGGCTGCAAACTGAGCCCTTTAAAATTATACAAAATAATAATCAACAACATTTACATGGAAATTCAACATTTTTGAAGCACTCTGTATTATTTCATTTGCCTCACAGCATCCCTATGAGTTAGGCATTGTAGGTATTTGTTTCTCCATTTTTTAGGTGAAAAAATTGTGGTTCTGTGAGAGGATTCTGGGAAGATGGTATAGTAGGTCAGAAAATTACAAGCACTCCAGATTCCCTCCACAAAAAAAGACAAAATAGCATCTCAGAGCAAATGTAGAGCTGTAAAAATAAATGAGTTGGAGCAGAACAGTGTTCTGCCTCAGACAACCAGAGAAGATCCAAAAAAATCTCAGGGTTGAGGTTTGATCATCGTGAAGGGTAAACACCACCAGACTAGTTGCACTGAAAAAGCAAGTGGTGAGTCCTGGGGCTAGCTGGATTGGGAAGCAGCCCTGTCCCTAGCCACAGAAATTTTACCTCCCAGTGTGAGGAGTAAGGCATCTGAGCAGGGGAAGATTGAGGGAACCTCTGTTGATAAGGGATGCTAGGCCCAGCTCTGCTCCCAAGATGCAACCCCAATCAAGAAGGAACCAGCATACACTAGTGAGTGCAGGAGCAGTGTGACAGAGCCATTGCTGGCTGTGGGAACTCACAGGAGGGAGGAGTTCTTGGTTTCAGTTCCAGGCCAGATGGGAGAACTGAAGGAGAATTTAAAGGTGGAGGTGCCAGAAGCACCATGTCTCATGCCCCGGGACTAGAGGTGATTACAATAATAAGCTGCTACAAATTTTAAAGAATGAGCAAAGGAGAAAAAACCCAACTATTGAAAGTTACTATGGTAATAGAGAAGACCAGGTTTTATCTTCAGAGGAGGATATTGAAACAAAAAAAAAAGCCTCTCCTACCACAAATAGTAATGTTAAATGGTCACCTGCCCAAAAAGAATTCATAAAAACAACTTAAAAAGATTTTAAAAATCAAATAAGTTAGATTGAGGAAAAATTTTAAAGAACGAGAATAATCCAAGAAAAACAAGAAAATTATAAATAGAAAGTCAACCAATTGGAAAAGGAGATCCAGACTCTTAAGAGAAAAAATGACTCCTTAAAAATTGGGATTGGGCAAGAGGAAGTCAGCAAGGTTATATGAGACCAAGAAATAATAAAACAAAATATAAAGAAGAAGAAAGAAGAAAATGTGAAACATTTCATAAGAAAATTAACTCATCTGGAGAACAGATGAAGAGAAAATATAAAAAATGATCAGACTACCAGGTACAATTTAAAAAAATCTTGATACAATGATACAAAAATAATACAAGAAAATTGTCTTGAAGTGTTAAAACAAGAGGGGAAAGAAGAAACAGAAAAAAAAAATCCACCAATCACCACCTGAAAAAGATCCTATCAGGGAAACCTATAGGAACACCATAGTCAAATCCTGAAACCCCAAGCTCAAAGAAAAAAATATTATGAGAAACAAGAAAAAAAATGATTAAAATATGGAGGAGCCACATTTACAATCACACAGGACTTAACAGCAACACAAAAAAAAACACACACAGGTCTTGGAACACTATAATTTAAATAGCACAAGAACTGGGGTTGCAGTCAAAAATATCATATCCAGCAAAGTTATGCATAATCCCAAATGGAGAAAAATGGATATTCAATGAATTGCCAGACTTTCAGGATTTTGTTTAAAGAAATATGAACTTAATAGAAAATTTGACATGAAAAATCTCAAATAAATATAAGGTACATATTAAAGAATAATTATAAAGGACTCAATAAGGACAAATGCTTTATTTTGTATATGAGGAAATGTAAAAAAAAAAAACTATGTCTAAGATTGTTATTGGTGATTTGTTAGTTTTAAAAGAAAGATAAGGGTAGACCTGAGTATGTGATCTTAAAAAGTTTACTTTTTAAGAAAAGGTAAAACTAGTGATTAACTTATACAAATGAGATGTTTGAGGAAAAACTGACAAAGAGGAATTAGATGAGGGAAGAGAATTGGTAGTTCTGGAATGCTACTGTTATCAGGAATGAGTTAAAGAGAAAACAATACATACACACACACATATACATACACACATACGTACATGTAATTCAGGAAGAATTAAAAGAGAGGATAGGTAGGAGGGAGAGGACAAAAGGGGGATTTTTAGAGGAAACTCTACTCACATCAGATCTGGGTTAAAGAGAGAACAATATATACATTTGTAAGGGAATAAAAGTCTTCTGAATTTATAAAGAAATAAGAGGGTGAGGGAATAAGGTAAGGGGGGATAAAGAAAGGTGTCTAGATTAATGTGAATGGGATAAAGAGGGAATAACATATATTTGGAAGGCTATAATAGTCTTCCAAATTCAGAAAGAAATGAGGGGTTAAGGGCAAAGGGTGGGGAGAAGAGGCTAAGGGAGGGATCTTTGGAGGGATATAGGTGAAGTAATAGGAGAGTAAGGTAGAAAACAGAAATAAACAGAGGAGTTAGGAGGGATAGGAAATAAAAGATTCACACAAACATAAAACAAAGATCAGGAGTTGAATTTATTAGGAAAAAAAGCAGCAGTATTAATCCTAATCTCGGACAAAGTTAAAGTTAAAATAGATTTATTCAAAAACAAAAATAGGGAAACTACACTATATGTCACCCATGTTAATCAATATTGTTTTAGACTATTTAAAATAACTACACAGTATAAGGTTGGAATATCGTTGTGGGGTAGGAATTGATGAGTTTGTGAACTTAGAAAAATATGGAAAGACTTGGACTTATGGAAGAAGATGTTATCCACCCTCAGAGAAACAGGACAAACAAGTATAGTACAGTCTTACATAGATACATATGAATGTATATGTCTATATATGAGTATGATTATGGATATCTAAGTATATGTATGTGTATGTAAGTATATATATGTATATATGAATATGTGTGTATACATGTATGCATGCATATATACATACACAAATGTGTATGTATGTGTGTGTACACAATGTGTAGTATTTATTATATAGGCTTTCTTGATATGGAAATTTATTGCTGTGTATTCTACATATGGCAATGTTTTTTATATTTTCTTATTTTGTATATAAGTCTTAGTATTTAAGATAATAATGTTTATTTTTCTTTTCTCATTGTGTATTTGTTTTAGTGTTTAAGTTTAAAATTAATTAACAAAAGAAACTAAGATTCTGAAAGATTATAGGATTTGCCCATGTTCACATCAGAAATAGATGTTAGGAGCAGGATACAAAAGTAGGTTTTCATGAGTCTAAAACCAGTACTATGCCATGTTTCTTGTTTTTGGTTTACAAATTTTTATGAGAAAAGAGGAAATCAGGATCATGTCTCATTGCATTTTGTCCTTAATGTATAGCAATGAATGGATAAACTAGATTAAAGGCTTTCAAAATTTAAAAGTTTTTCTATATTAGAGACACTATTTAATGTTTTTAGTCATGTTTTATCAGCTTAATTATTATTTCCCAATCCCTTTCCCTGATCCCAACAAAAGACATGTTAAAATATTACCAAATGCATTTTCTTACTTCTATTCATATTCAGAATTTCTTTCTTAGTTATTCTAACCACATATCAGTACAAATGATCTTATGTACTTTGTTTTAACTTCATAAGTAGTATGAATTATGTATTCTGGATAAATGCAAATATACTCTTGGTTGTACTATTCAATCACCCCTCACTTCAGGTTTATGTTTGGAGTGACCCTCAATAAACCTCAAATATATTTTTTCCATTGTAGATTTCCTTCTGGACTAGCTATGGTAACTCCTATTTCATTGGGAAACTTTAGGCCATGTGATTGCAGCTCCTTCAACTATTCCTACACCCTTCAAAAATTCTACAAAATATCCAGTTCTTTTTTCCTTTCCTTTTTTTTATCTTTTAGAGGAGAAAGGTATCTTTATACCTTCCATAGGCTAATCTCTCTAACTTTGTCTTGATCCTATAGTACCTCCACCCTTTCTCTCTACCACTCAAGTGAGCAGAATTCAGTTATACCCATTTTTAATCCCTTCCTCTCCACTGGGTTCTTCCTGTCCTCTAGAATCATGTGGTCACAAATGTAACATTGGAAGGCACCTTAATGGTCATTTTGTCTAATCCCCTTATTTCAGTAATTTTAAGCACTGCTATTTATCTGACATGAGCTGATAGGAAAGTAAGGTTCACAGAGGCTAGGAACTTTGTCTTGACTTCTCACATTAGGCATTTGAAAAGGCAATAGAGACCACATGCCAATTATCTCTTTGTTATGAAGAATCTGAGAATGAGGCACAACATACAGAGGGTTTCTTCAATCAAAATACGCAAAAAGTTGGTTTTTATAAATACATTCTATATTCAACCATATCTTTACAAACAAAAAATCTACTGAAAGACGCAGAGAATAAAATAATTTTTGGATTAAAAATTGATTTGGTATAACAAAAGTCACATTCCTTCTTCAACAAAATGTTTCCCATTAGTTACCAAATAAAGATTTATTAGGCATGCAAATGCCAATTACTGTGCTTGCTAATACAAATAAAAAGGATTAAATAACATATCTTCACTAGCTTGCATTCTAATTGGAGAGACAAGTTCATATATAAGTACACACAGTATACAAACAAAGATGATAGCTACAAATAATTAAATAAAAGGTCGTTAGGAAGTGAAGCATTAGCATTTGGAGATATCAGAAAACTTTCCACATAGAAGGTAGTGTTTGAGTTTCATTTTTGAAAAGGGAAAGCATTCCAGGCATGGAGTATGCTCAGTACAAAGTCACAGAGAAGGGAAATGTAGTGTTGCATATGAAGAATATAGTAAAGGCCAGTTTGGTTGGATTGCAGAATATGGATGGGATAGTAATGTCTAATAATGATGAAAAGAAATATTGGAAACAAGTTGTGATGGCTTTTAAAAGCTAGACTATGAAGTTCTATATTTTTATCCCAGAGGTAAAAGGGAACACTGGAGATAATTGAGAGTAGAACACCTTTTAAATTCAAGATGTGGTTCAGACACCATCTTCTATATAAAACCTTTTCTTATTTCCCTAAATGCTAGTGATACCCTCTCCCTCCAACTATCTTAGATGTAGCTAATCTGTGTTTATTCAGTTTGTTCCATATATCTTAAATACCTTCTTGTTTTCTCTAGCTCTAATATGAAAATTCTTTGAGAATAGGGATTGTTTCACTTATTCTTTTATTTCTATTCCCAAGAACTAGTACAGGGCCTGGAACCAAGTTGTTGTTGTTTATCTTTTGTTTTCAAAGAGGACAAAAGACATCACTGGTCATGTCTTTACTCATTGGTGAATTGGATTTAAGTTGGATAGAATTGCAGTCTCATTCTTTCATCCTGAGCCAGCAAAGACCAGTGGCAAGACAAAAGTCAAGATGATGATGGCCAAGAACGTGGTGGATTGCATTGGCCTCTTTGATGTTTGCCCAACCTTTAAGTGTGTCATGGTGACTGCTTCAGACACCTTCATGGCTATTGGAACAAATTGTTCTCAAATGTCCATTTCACCAGGAAAATTCTTCATATGCTTGGAAAAGACATCCAAATAACTCACCAACAGGTTTCAGGCCTGTCTGCTATCCTCATCCTGGTTTTGCCCATCTGCTGAGACACTACTAGGGTGTGGCCACTGTGCATGTTACAGCTTCTTGGAGTCACAAGTGAGAATTGGGTGAATCAGGTGGGGTGTATAGGGCATTCAGGAGAACTCTGTGTGAGCACCTGCCCAGCCCTTTTCAGGGCTGCTCATTGCTTTTGTTGTCTACCTGTATCCATGTATGTATTTCATAAATGCATTTAATTAGGCTATTATTTGACATGTTATTTGGAATTTTTACCCATCCCAGACATAGGATTTGATCTGACATACTTTGAATCCAGACCTAGTTCTCGTCCCACTGTTCCTCTATTCCTTCCCCCAAAAAAAACCCAACAATGCTCCCTAGTCCTAAGAAAGACTTCTTTTAACCCATCCAGCCCATCTAGTTACTATCCCATTATTTCCCTAGTTGTGTACAACCTTTATCTCACTGCTCACTATGGTACCTCCTTGTGACCCAACCACTATACTGAAATGGTTCTCTCATATGTCACTAGTGACACTGCAATCACAAAACATAGTAGGTTTTCACAATCCTTAACCATTTCCTAAAATTAATAAATTAATTTATTTTTAGTTTTCAACATTCACTTTTATGAGACTTTGAGTTCCAAATTTTCCCCATTCCCCAAGATGATAAGCAATCTGATATGTTATACGTGTACAATCATATTAAACATATTTCCACAATAGTCATGTCATAAAAGAAGAATCAGAACAAAAAGGAAGATCTGCTTTCTGCTTCCTTTCTAATCTCAGTTGCATTAGCTCTGTGTCTATCTCTCTGCTTCAAATGTGTTTCTTGTAAACAACAATAAGATTGTATTTTTTAATCCTCTCTTCTATCTGCTTCCATTTGTAGGAGAGTTCATCCCATTCACATTCACAGTTATAGTTACTAACTGTGTCTTTCTGTCCATCCTATTTTCCCCCTATTTATGTTTTTATCTCTCCTTTCTCCTTTTCCCTTCTCACTAGTGTTTTGCTTCTGATCACCACCTCTCTAAATCTGCCCTCCCTTCTATCAGCTCCCCTCCCTTTTCTTTTCTCTTTCCCCTACTACTTCTTACCAATAAGATAGGTTTCTATATCTAACTATAACTGAGTGTGTATATTATTGCTTTTTTTAGCCAAATCTGATGAGTGTAATGTTCAAAAAATGCTTGCCCCCATCCCTTCTTTCCCTCTACTGTAATAGGCCTTTATGATTCATAATGTGATATATTTTATCCTTTTCTGCCTCCTCCTTTCCTCTTCTCCCAGTACAATCTTTTTTTCATCCATTAATTAATTTTTATTTTATCATGACATCAAAGTCAACTTATACCCATACCTTCTGTCTATATATATTCCATCTACGTGTCATAATAAAGATACATTTCTCAAGAGTTACAAGTATCATCTTCCCACACAGGATGTAAAAAGTTTAACCTTATTGAATATTTTTTTCTTTCCTGTTTACCTTTTTATGTTTCTCTTGAGTTCTGTATTTTAAGATCAAATTTTCTGCAGAGGTCTGGTTTTTTAATCAGGAAATTTTGGAAGTCCCTTATTTCATTGAATCTACATCCCCTCCACTGAAAGATTATGCTCAATTACACTGGGTATTTGATTCTTGGTTGTAATCCAAGCTCCTTTGCCTACAGAACATTTTATTCCAAGTGCCCCAATCCTTTACTGTACAAGCTGTTAGATTCTGTGTAATCTTGATTGTAGTTCCACAATATTTAAATTGTTTCCTTCTGGCTCCTTGTCATATTTTCTCCTTTACTTGATAATTCTGGAATTTGGCTACAATATTCCTTGAAGATTTCACTTGATGGTCTCTTTCAGGAGGTGACCGATGGTTTCTTTCAATGACTATTTTACTCTCTGGTTCAAGAACTTCAGGAAAGTTTCCCTTGATAATTTCTTGAAAGAAGCTTTCCAGGCTCTTTTTTGTAATCATGGTTTTCAAGTAGACCGATAATTCCTAAATTATCTCTCCTGGGTGATTTTTCAGGTCAATTGTTTTTCCAGTGAGGCATTTTACATTTTCTTCTATTGTTTTTTTCATTCTTTTCATTTTGTTTGAATGATTCTTGATGTCTCATAGAGTCATTAGCTTCCACTTGCCCAATTCTAATTTTTAAGAAATTGTTCTCTTCAGCTAGCATTTGTACCTCCTTTTTCATTTGGTCGATTCTACTTTTTAAGAAATTGTTTTCTTCATTGGATTTTTTTTTGCATTTGGTCAATTGTGTTTTTTAAGGAATTGCCTTCTTCAGTCAATTTTTGTTCTTTATTTTTCAAGTTGCTGATTCTCTCTTGCATACCTCATTTCTTTTCCCAATTTTTTTCTACCTCTCTTATTTGACTTTTAAAATCCTTCTTCTGCTTGAGACCAATTCATATTCCTCTTTGAGATTTTAGATGTAGATATATTGACAGTGTTGTTCTGAGTTTGTGCTTTTTGTTTGTTTGATTGTTTGTTTTTGTTTGGCAATGGGGTTAAGTGATGTGCCCAGGGTCACACAGCTAGTAAGTGTCAAGTGTCTGAGGCTGGATTTGAACTCAGGTCCTCCTGATTCTAGGGCTAGTGCTCTATCCACTGTGCAATGAAGCTGCCCCCTGAGTTTGTGTTTTGATCTTCCCTGTTTCCATAAAAATTGTCTATGATCAATGTTTTCTTTTTTGTGCATCTTTTTTGCCTATTTCCTGTCTTTTCAAGTTGAACTCTGCTTCTGGGACACAGGGGGCACAGTCTCAAGCTTCTTGTGCTGTGGCCAGGAGCTTTGTCATGGATTTGTGTTCTGGGGTCTCAGGTGTTGGCAGCTGAAGGTTGTAGGGGTCTAGCAGCTTACCTGTTGCTGAGCTGGGGTGCTAGTGATAGTGTCTGACGTGTGCTGAGGCCAGGTGGGGTTTTCCACATTTCCCTGGGATTACACTGAAGCACGTGGAAGTCTGGACAATGGAGGACACCTGCCTGCCTGGGGCTGAACCAGAGCACCAGCAGGTCAGGCCACTGGAGGATGCCTGTCTGCCTCAGGCTAAGCCAGAGCACATGAAACTCTGGCATCTGGAAGATGTGTGCCCATTTAGGGCTTCTCCAGAGCACAGAGAGGTCCAATCCCTGTAGGGTGTCTCTCCACCAGGGAATGCACCAGCATACATGGTAGTTCTCTGTGCTAAAGTCTGCTGGTTCCCTTCATAATGCTAAGGCATTGGGGGGAAGGGTCCAGGTGTTGGTGTTTTCCTGCTCCACCACGCTGAGGCTCAGGATCTTTTGCTAGTTTAAAGTGGTGGGGCTTGTTGTTTGCTTGCTGGGCTGCTTTCTGTCCTGAAGTGGGTTCCCCTTTTACCCAAATAAGACAGACCTTTCTTGCTGATCCTCCAAGTTTCCCAGGCTGCTCTACTCTATCTTTCCACTGGCTCTGCTGTTCCAGGACTTTTAGTGGGGTGCTATTTTCTTTCTTTTTTTCCCCAGAGGCCAATATGGGAGAGTGACAGTGTTTAGTACTTACCCTAGTATCTTGGCTCCTGGAAGTCCTCCAGTCTTCAACCTTCTTGACCTCTGATAGTAGTGATCATACTTTTCCTTGATAATCTTTATCCATGTGACTTTAGATGCATCATTATCTCCTGGCTCTCCTCAAAACTCAAATTGCTCTTTTCTAGGACTTTTGTTCTTTTCTTTGTTTTTTCCAAACTTTCAGGGTTGCCCGTTGCCTGATATTTAGAGTTGTAAGGAAATTTAATGTCGTCTGGTCAAGATAACACTGATTATTTTGAAGCTTTATTAGGTATATTTATCTCTGCCCTATCACTAAATTTAATTCCAAAGTTGCATATTATGCACATATATTATGTACCAAAAATTATGTTAGTATATCAAAGGTATGACAGATAAAAGATGGTTCCTAGTCTCAAGTTTTAAGATTTTTCAAAAGATAGACTATACATATTCAATAGTAAAATGACAATACAAGCCATTTCACACATCAGTATGAGTAGCTTCTTAATTCTAGAAAGACCAGAAATTTAAAATACCTCAAAAGACCATGCTATGCCACTTAAAAGGAAGTAAAGAATGGAACAATAATTTATTAAATGCTTACTATATGTTAAGAGCAGTGCAAATATAATCTCATGTGAGCCTCATAAATCCTGTAAAGCAGGTGCCATTATTATCCCCATTTTATAGTTGAGGAATCTGAAGTAAACTTGCCCAGATCACATAGCAAGTAAGTGTGTGTTAAAATTGGAACTCAGGTCTTCCTGACTCCAAGCCCAGAGCTCTATCCATTAAGCAATCCAACTACATGAATTTACACAGACTAGAGATAATAGGATGACATTTTTATTTCAAATTGATGTTGCCAACCATGTTTGATATTAAATGTATTTGAAATGCATTTGAACAAATAGGAGAAATTATATGAAAGTTATAAAAGATATTTTATAATTATTAAAAACTTAAATAGGTTCCAGATTTCTATATCTCTTTATTGCTACATTCTTCATTATCTGATTTCCAACAAATTTCCATAAAATAAACAAAGACTAGTTTCTGGATTCTTGACCATTTTCTGAAAGACTGCTGTGAAATTTCTCATTCTTCTTGTCTGTATTCAATTTTTGGTCACCTTCTCAAATCATTATGAACATTTTTTCTTCTTTCTCCACAATGAAACACTGTGGGAGAGCTCATCTGAATCAACATGACAAACATAGTTTCTCCAATAGACAGATCAAAGAAATTAGTGAGCACCATCGATTTGGGGAAGATGCCAATTCTTAAGAACATTGGCTTACTTTATACCTGGTAACCCTAATAAAAATTTAAGATATATTGATAAAAACCTAAATACCTGGTTATAGTAACATAGGTGATATATCAAGGAATTTATACAAATATGAACATTACTTTAAGCTTAATGCCTTCTTATTATTATTATTATTATTCATTAAATGAAAATATGGCTAAAAGCAAAATATTATTTATTGAATCAAGAGACAACATGAGACCAATGAAAGTAAGAGGCCAAGTAGCCAGAAGCAGAATATAGAAAATAGAAAGACTTTTCTGGACAGACGCTATGAGAGTGGCAAAACTATAGCCTTTGACATCTGTGTTGGAAGAGGAAGAGTATGAGAAGATCCCTAGGCAAAAGGAAACATCTCCTTGCCTTTCAAGCCACATTTCATCATAAAAAGTGTGAATTTTAGCAATGAGTCTTTAAAATATAGAGAGTGGAACAGTGGAGCTAGCAGAAAGACAGGGTACAGCAATCTTTTGGCTCATAAGGTTGGGGACATTGATGGGAAGGGTGCATCTTGCTGTGGCTGAAGGGGACCAGTACAGCTCAAGAGGTATCCTGGCAAGGCAATGACAAGCCCCAGCTCACTGGACCAGTGATAGATCCTGAGCTGCAAGGTGGTGGATTAGGCAAGAGCCAACACCAGGACCCCCATATGCCTTGGCACAGCCAGGAGAACTGGCAGATGCCAGTGTGGGAAACCACAACTTGTGTCAGCAGATAGGCATCCACCAGTGACTGAGCCTACCTATGCTCTAGTGCATCCCTGGATGAGGAGGCAACCTCCAGAGGACAGATCACCCCCACCCCCACACTGTGAGCTTCGGTGTAACCCCAGGGAAATGCAAAAGGATATCATCTAGCCTTGGCACACACCGGCCACCACCACCAGCTCCAGCTCAATACCAGGTAAACTACCGGGCCCCTACAGCCTCCAGCTGCCGGCCAGCACCTGAGGCCCTAGTACACAAAGTTAGTAGCCAAACCCCTAATCCCTAGCACAAGAAGCCTGGGACAGTCCCCCCTGGCCCCAAAAGTAGAGATCAACTTTAAAATCCAGGGAAAAGGCAAACACCATGAGCAAAAAGCAACAAAGAAAAACAAAGAACATAGATCCTTATTATGGGGACAGGAAAGATCAAAACACAAATTCAGAAGAGGTAACATTGTCAATATAACCATATCTGAAATCTTCGGGAATATAAAATGTTTTCAATCCCCAAAAGACTTCTTGGAAGAGCTAAAGAAGTTTCCATTTAGGTTTCCTTTCAAATCTATACTTTAAGAGTCAAATAAGAGAGATAGAAGAAAAATGAATAATTCTTTTAAAAATATAATTGACAAAATGGGGAGGAAAAGTACATTGAAGAAAACAACTCCTTAAAAAGTGGAATTGGCAAAGTGGAAAAGGATGCATAAAAGGTAACTGAAGAAAACAATTCATTAAAAATTAGAATTGGGCAAGTGGAAGCTAATGGCTCTATGAGACATCAAAAATCAGTCAAATAGAATCAAAAGAATAAAATAAAGAAAATTTAAATACCCCATTGGAAAAACAACTAACTGACCTGGAAAATAAATCCAGGAGATACAATTTAAGAATTATTGGTCTACCTGAAATCCGTGATCAAAGAAAGAGCCTGGATGGCATCTTTCAAGAAATCTGCCCTGATTTTCAGGAAAACTGCCCTGAGATCCTAGAACCTAATGGCAAAATATTCATTAAAAGAATCTACTGATCACCTGCTGAAAGAGATCACAAATTGAAAATGCAAAGACATATTGTAGTCTATTCAAGAATTATCAGGTCAATGGGAAAATACTGCAAGCAGGTAGGAAAAAACAATTCAAATAGCAAGGAACCAAAGTCAGGATTATGCAGGACCTTGCAGTTTCTACATTAAAAGATCAGAGGGCTTAGAATATGATATTCTGTAAGGAAAATGAGCTTGAATTACAGCCAAGTATCAACCAGGAAAACTGAACATAATCTTTCAGGGGAGGAGAACATTCAATGAAACAGGGAATTTCCAGACCTTCCTGATGAAAAAACTGCTCAATGGAAAATTTGATCTTTAAATACAAGACTCAAAGGAAGCATAAAAAGGTAAAGAGTAAAGAAAAAAACATTCAATAAAGGCAAACTGTTTACGTGCATATATGAGAAGATGATATTTGAGAACTGTATCTATTAAAAAACATTTAGAAGGGATATACATAGACAGAGGGGGTGGGTATACATTGATTTTGATGTGATGATTAAAAAACATAATTAAGTGGTGAAAAGGGATTGTAATGGGAGAAGGGGAAAGGAGGAGGCAGAAAAGGGTAAATTACATCACATGAAGAAGGAGAAAGACATATTACAGTAGAGGGAAAGAAGGGAGGGAGATGAGTATTGTTTGAACCTTATTCTCATCAGATTTGGCTCAAGGAGGGAATAACATAGATAAATATAGAAATCTGACTTGCCCTGTAGGCAGTAGGAGCATAAAGGGGAAAGAAAAGGGAGGGGTGGATAGAAAGGAGGGAAAAAGTAGTAAGGGAAGTAAAAGAGAGAGGTCAATAGAAGGGAGGGAAGATTGAGGGAGGTGGTGGTCAAAAGCAAAATTCTAGTGAGGAGCAAAATTCTAGTGAGAAAGAGAGAAAGGAGAAATAAAAGTCTAAATATGGAAGGGATTAATAGGATAGAGAGAAAGACAAAGATAGTAATGAAAACTGTGAATATGGATGGGATGAATGCTCCCATAAAATGGAAGCAGATAGCAGAATGGATTGAAAACCATAATCCTACAAAATGTTGTTTACAAGAAATACATTTGAAACAGAGGGAAACATACAGGTTAAAGGTAAAAGGCTGGAGTAGAATATATTATCCTTCAGTTGAAGTAAAAAAAGCAGGGGGAGCAATCCTGAACTCAGACAAAGCAAAAGCAAAAACAAAAAAAAAAGATCTAATTAAAAGAGATAAGGAAAGAAACTACATCCTGCTAAAAGGTGCCATAGACAATGAAGCAATATCATTTCCCAAAGTACATGCACCAAATGGTAAAACATACAAATTCTTAGAGTAGAGGTTAAAGGGGTTACAGGAAGAAGTAAACAGCAAAACTATACTAGTGGGGTACATCAATCTCTCCCTCTCTGAACTAGGTAAATCTAGCCACAAAATAAACAAGAAAGTTAAGGAGGTGAATAGAATATTAGAAAAGTTAAGTATGGTAGAACTCTAGAGAAAATCAAATGCAGAGAGAAAGGAATATACCTTTTTCTCAGCAGTATATGGCACCTACACATAAATTGACCATGTACTAGGGCACAAAAACCTCACAATCCAACACAGAAAGGCAGAAATATTAAATGCATCCTTTTCTGATCTCAATACAATAAAATTACATGTAATAAAGGACCATGGAAAGATAGACTAAAAATTCATTGGAAACTAAATAATCTACTCCTAAAGAATGAGTGGGTCAAGTAATAAACCACAGAAACAATCAATAAATTCATACAAGAGAATGACAATAATGAGACAACATACCAAAACTTTTGGGATGCAGCGAAAGTGGTTCTCAGGAAAAGTTTCATGCCTCTAAATGCTTACGTGAATAAAGAGAAAGAAGAGATCAATGCATTGGGCATGCAACTAAAATGCTAGAAAAAGGACAAAATAAAAATCCTCAATTAAATACCAAATTAGATATAATGAAAACCAAAGGAGAGAGCAATAAAATTGAAATCAAGAAAACTATTGAACTATATATAAAACTGAGATCACATTTTAAGAAAAAAAATAAAATAGATAAACCTTTGGCTAATTTAATTTAAAAAAAAAAGAAAGAAGGGGCAGCTAGGTGGTGCAGTGGATAGAGCACCGGCCCTGGATTCAGGAGGACCTGAGTTCAAATCCGGCTTCAGACACATAACACTTACTAGCTGTGTGATCCTGGGCAAGTCACTTAACCCCATTGCCTAACCAAAAAAAAACAAAAAACAAAAAGCAAAAAAGAAAGAAGAAAACCATATTACCAGTATCAAAAATGACTTCACCACCAATGAAGAGGAAATTACAACAATAATTAGGAGCTATTTTGTCCAACTCTCTGACAATAAATTTGACAGTCTTAGTGAAATAGATGAATATTTACAAAAATATAAATTGCCCAGATTAACAAAAGAGAAAATAAAATACTTAAATAACCCCATCTCAGAAAAAAAAAAAATTGAACAAGCTGTCAATGACCTCCTTAAGAAAAAAACTCCAGGGCCAGATGGATTTACAATCGATTCTATCAGATATTTAAAGAACAATTAATTCCAATACTATATAGACTATTTGGGAAAATAAGTGAATAAGGAATCTTACCAAATTCTTTCTATAATGCAGATATAGTACTGATTCCTAAACCAGGAAGAACCAAAACAGAAAAAAAAAAACAGAAAAAAAGAGAAAATTATAGACCAATCTCCCTAATCAATATAGATATAAAAATTTTAAATAAAATATTAACAAAAAGGCTAGAGCAACTTATCACAAGAATATGTGATACTATGACCAGGTAGGATTTATACCAGGAATGCAGGGCTGGTTCAATATTAGGAAAACTATAAGCATAATGGACCATATCAACAATAAAACTAATAGAAATCATATTATTAACTCAATAGATGCAGAAAAAACTTTTGACAAAACACAACACATGGCGGGGCAGCTAGGTGGTGCAGTGGATAAAGCACCAGCCCTGAAGTCAGGAGGACCTGCATTCAAATCCGGCCTCAGACCAAACACTTGACACGTACTAGCTGTGTGACCTTGGGCAAGTCATTTAACCCCAACTACCTCACCAAAAAACAAAAACAAAAACAAAAAAACACAACAGAACACACATTCCTATTAAAAACACTAAAGAGGAGCAGCTAGGTGGCACAGTGGATAGGGCACTGGCCCTGAAGTCAGGAGGACCTGAGTTCAAGTCTGGCTTCAGACTAAACACTTGACACTTACTAGCTGTGCGACCCTGGGCAAGTCACTTAACCCCAATTGCTTCACCAAAAAGAAAAACAAAAAACAAAAACAAAACAAAAAAAAAACACTAAAAAGCGTAGGAAGAAGTGGAGTCTTCCTTAAAATGATAAGTAGTATCTACCTAAAACCACCAGCAAGCATTATATGAAATGGGAATAAGCTGGAAGAATTTCCAATAAGATCAAGGGTGAAAAAAGGATGTCAATTATTACCACTGTTATTCAATATGTTAATAGAAACATTAGCATTATCAATAAGAAAAGAAGTAGAAAGGATTAGAATAGGCAAGGAAGAAACAAAGCTATCACTCTTTGCAGATGATATGATGATATACTTACAGAATCCTAGAGAATCAAGTAAAAATCTACTTGAAATAATAAACAACTTTAGCAAAGTTTCAGGCTATAAAATAAACCCACATAAATCATCAGTATTTCTATATATCACTAACCAAAACCAGCATCAAGAGATACAAAGAAAAATTCCATTTAAAGTTACTGTAGACATTATAAAATATTTGGGAGTTTACCTTCCAAAACAAACCCAGGAACTATATGAACACAATTACAAAACATTTTTCACTGATATAAATTCAGGTCTAAATAATTGGAAAAAACATCAGTTGCTCATGGTTAGGCCAAGCTGATATAATAAAAATGACAATTCTACCTAAATTAATTTGTGTATTAGGTGTTACACCACTCAAACTACCAAAAAATTATTTTATAGAGCTGGAAAAAATAATAACAAAATCCATCTGGAATAACAAAATGTCTAGAATATCAAGGGAATTAATGAATAGAAATGCAAAAGAAGGCAGACTCGCCATACCAGATATTAAATTGTATTTTAAAGCAGCAATCATTAAAGGTACTTGGTACTGGCTAAGCAATAGAATGATGGGTCAGTGGAAGAGGTTAGGTACACAAGACACAGTAGTCAATGACTATAATAATGTACTGTTTCATAAACCCAAAGTCTCCAGCTTTCTGGAATAAGAACTCACCATGACAAAAACTGCTAGGAAAAGTGGAAAATATTATGTTAGAAACTAGGCATAGGCCAACATCTTACACCGCATACCAAAATAAAGTCAAAATGGGCACACGACTTAGACATAAAGGCTGATATCATAAGCAAACTGGAGATCAAGTTTACCTGTCAGATTTATGGAGAACAGAAAAAATTTATGACCAAACAAGACGTGGAGAACATTATGAAATGCAAAATGAATCATTTTGATTACTTCAAATTAAAAAGGTTTTACACAAACAAAGCCAGTGCAACTAAGGTTAGGAGGGAAGCAGAAAACTGGGGAAGAATTTTTATAATCAGTGTCTCTGATAAAGGCCTCATTTCTAAAATATATAAAGAACTGAGTCAAATTTATAAGAATATAAGTCATTCCTCAATTGATAAATGGTCAAAGGATATGAGTTTTCAGATGAAGAAATTAAGATGAAAAATGCTTTAAATCACTAATTATTAGAGACATGCAAATAAAAACAGCTCTGAAGTACTACTTCACGCCTATCAGATTGGCCAACATAGTAAAATGAGAAAACGATAAATGCTATATAAGATGTGGGAAAATTGTAACACTAGTGCATTATTGGTGGAGTTGTGAACTGTTCTAACCATTCTGCTATAGACTCTTTTTTTAAAATAGGGGTCTGCTTCCAATGTAGAGAATGTACTGTCCCAACCTTCTGGGGTTTTGTGCAGCTGTTTTCAGAGATACTTCTAGGGACCTATAAGTTTTCAGTTCTCCCAAGGTGGTATGATCAAGGGCAAGGTGTTTACTCCTTCCCTGGCCTTTGCTCTGGTCTATGAGTGACCACAAGCACTCCTTTCTGCCTCCCTCTCCATTGCCACTACAAGCTCCACCAGACCAGTGCTCCTCCTCACCCCAGGATCGCCACCCAGAACTATGACCCAGATTCAAGCATGGGCAAAGCAAGAGAATTCCACCACAGCACCAGCAAAAGATCTGGGCAATCCCCCTCTGATCAGCCACTCCATTCCCCCTCAGTCTATGGGCCAGAAGCTCAGGAAGCAGCCGCTGCCCTGGGGCCAGCTGGGGCTAGGGCTGGAACCCTGCTTCTCTCTCACCACATCACAGACTTGTCCTACTGACCTTCTAAGTTGTCTTTGGAGTTTATGGGTTGAGAAGTCTGGAAAACACCATAGCTCCCCACAATTCCATCGTCTGAGGCCTGCTCCAGGTTTGCTGAGGCCTGTTTTACCTGTGTGCCTATGTCAAACTGTACTCCTCTCCCAGCCAGACACAATAGACCTTTCTAATCACCCATCCAGGTTGTCTTGGGCTGGAAATTTGTTTCACTCTGTCTTTTTGTAGGTTATGCTGCTTTAGAATTTGTTCAGAGCCACTTTTTACAAGTATTTGGAGCGGTTTGGGGGAGATCTCAAGCAAGTCACTGCTTTTATTCTGCCATCTTGGCTCCGCCCCCCTGATCCAACCATTCTGGAAAACAATTTGGAACTATGTACAAAGTGCTATAAAACTGTTCATACCCTGCAATAGCACTTCTAGGGTTGTATCCCAAAGAGATCATACAATTAAGAAAAGGACCCATGTGAACAAAAATATTTACAGCAGCTCTTTCTGTGGTGGCAAAGAATTGGAAATTCAGGTGATTACCATCAATTGGGGAATGGCTGCACAAGTTGTGGCATATGAATATAATGGAATACTACTGTGTCATAAGAAATGATGAGCAGGAGGACTTCGGAAAAACCTTTAAAGACTTATATGAATTGATGTGAGTGAAGTGAGCATAACCAGGAGAACATTGTACACAGTAACAGCCACATTATGTGATGACTAACTTTGATATATTTATCCCTTCTTAGCAATGCAAGAATCTGAGACAATTCCAAAAGACTCATGATGGAAAGTGCTGTCCACATCCAGAAAAAGATCTATGGAAACTAAATGCAGATCAAAGGATATTATTTGCTCTCTCTCTCTTTTTTGTTTCTTTGTTTCTTCTTTCTCATGATTTCTCCCATTGGTTCTAATTCTTCTTTACAACATGACTAATGTGAAAAATAGATTTATTATGCATGCATATGTTGAGCCTATATCAATTTACATGCAGTCTTGGGGTGGATGGAGGGGAAAGGTGGGGAGAAAATTTACAACTCAAAATCTTATGGAAGAGAATATTGAAAACTAAAAATAAATAAATATATTTATTTATAAAAATTAATTATAGAGAGTATATAGAAGGAAAGATGATATGTGACTATGGTCTTTGTGACATTATCTTTATAATTCTGGATTCATCTAAAAAGAAAATTTTGTTTTTATCAGTGAGATTTTTTTTAGATATAAAGTTTTTTTTCATTTTAATGATTTAGACTTAATTCTATTTTAGGTGGCAGAGAAAAGGAATTTTTAGTAATATTTAATACTTCACAAATTAAAAAAATAAAACAGAGCACAGAATCTGAACTCAGAGGTTCTATGTTAGAATCTTACTACCTTGCTACTTACTACATGTGTAATAGTAGGCAAATCATTTAACTTCTCTGGTCCTCATTTTCTTGATCCATAAAGTAAATTAGTAGTGATGGATAATCTTTAAATTTTAAATTATGCAACCTTCAATTCCTATTTAAAAATTTCAGGTTTACTACACTGGAATTAGTATCATTGGAAATAAACTAAGCACTCACATTGATCGGAGGGCATTGCAAAGGCCATCTATTCATACTCTATCATTTTATAAGTGAGGAAATTGAGTCTCAGGATGGTTAAAAATGTTGCCTAAAGCCAAATAGGTAGTAAGGTTCAAAGTTGCTTGGCTTTTGTACCACACATTGTTTTGTTAAATACATGCTTTATACACACATGTGTACATGTATATAGCACATGCGTATATTTAATTGTGCAATACGTATATGTGTGCATATATACATATACACACATACTTATGCACATATACATAGATATATATGCACATATGCCCTCTGTCGAGGGCAACATGATAAGGACTTATGAGAAAAAAAATCCTTGCCCTAAAGAAGATTACATTCTATCTACTGTGGGCCTATGTATTTAAATAAGAATAATAAAATTTAAATTGATGTAAGGACAACTAATTGAGGGATCAGGCAACTTCTTAAAGTATGTTTTAAAACACAATTTTGCATTTAAATAATTAATTGAGATAGAAGCAAGTTTAGTTAGTTCAGGAATTCAAAATAATTTTCTATCTAAAAGGAGGCACAACATAGAATACTGCATGAGAACCACCATCAATGCCAGGATAAACTGGATTAAGTCCCCCTTTCAGTGTTCCAAGCAATTCACTTACACTAGAAGTAGAAGAAAGGGGGTTGACCTACACTGGTAGAGGGAATTTTCTCATCTTTCATTTCCCTATAGTGATGAAATTGCAGGTCTTTTCCCAAGCAATATCCCTTAAAAATGAAGACAGTGAAGAAAGTACTCCTACCATTGCAGTTTGAGGGAGGGGGCATGATTTCACCTTCCTGCCACTGTGGTCCAAGGAGGAATAACAGATGGTCAAGAGAGTGAGGGCTGCATGGAATGCTGATGTCAGCCTGATCTACATCTGCATGTTGATAGTTCCATGGGTGAAGGGTGTGGAAGGAAGATTTTTGGAATGACAATTAATATCCCATCCTGATTGTTTCTGGATTCCAGTAATAGTTGGATAAGAACATAAAAGGGGAACTAATAAATCTAGGAAAGAAAATGACATTTCATTTGTGAAATAGTCTTTATCATATGTTAATAATTAAGGGTGCTGGGGAGGATGATTTTGTGAGTTAGCAGTCCCACCGTAGTATGAAGAGATGACAGAATGTGACACTACTTTGAGACATCTAACTCACACGTTGTCATGAAATGTGGGCATGCCCATCATCACCTTCTTACTAAAAGGCAGATAAATGATTTCCCTGATGACCCCCTTAAATTAAATTTCAGGTACACTCTCCTTCCTTCTTTGATTATTTAATGACCGTCCACTTCCTTTGTTCCTTCTTCTTTTGTAACTTTCTACCTTTGTATACTCCTCTCTCTTTAATATTCACTTATTCCTTCACTTTCTGATAAATATCTAGTGCCTACTATGTACAAAGCACCATGCCAAGACCTAATAAGTAGCTCTTTTGCTTACTTCACATATTCATTTTCCTAACATTCATATATTCCTTTTCTTATCAGTGTGGTAGTAATTCTAATCCTGAAGCTCCACTACTGAACAATATCATTGCTCAAGCAATATTTTGGAAAGCAATGATACTAGTGGAAAGGGAACTGAAGAATCAATGACAAGTATCTACCATCCCTTATACTAATAGTACCAACCTCCAACCAACTAAGAAAAGCAGGTGAGTCAGACTAGTCAAAGCATCAACGTGGCATGAAAGATGGGAGGTAACAAACCAGGCTGGACAAACTATCACTTCCATCTTGGCCACCATCACCATTCAGACCCAATGGAGGAAGCCCAAGAACCTGAACAGCAGCACCTCCCACCAAGACCACCTGCCATACCTCCAATCTTATTTCCCAAAGCCATTATCTAGGGAGCAGTTCCTATTTAAATGGGTCAACATTCACTCTACCACCAACATCAGTTACTAATCATCTGCCATCTGTGGCAAGAACTATAGGGATATTAACACATATTAACACATTCCCCATTCAGTGAACCAGTAAATAATTTAAATGTCCTCTGAGTGCTAGGCACTGTGCTAAGTACCACTGCAAGGTATCACAGCAATTGACTAGGGGAACAATTATTACACATACAGAACTTGACATCAACCTTTGCAGATGATATCATCAATGATTCCTCAGAATCCCCAGCTATTGAAGATGAAAAAAAATTATTTTTTTTGCCAATCTTTAGCACCAAATGGGGCAAAATCAGTAATATCCATGGTTTTATTAATGAGAATGAAGCTAGAGAGGATGCAATATACCATCTGCCTTACTATTGCACCTTAAGGACCACAAGTATATCCATCTGTCCTGTAACTTACCTATCCAATATGAGTTATCTCCCCTGGTTAGAATAGGAGATCTCGACTTTCTGGTTTTTCTATTTATATCCCCAGCAATTAATATAGAGCTTTTCATAGTCAATACTTACTTTTCTTAAAATTTATTCATATTCACCTGATTTATATCTGCTATTATTTATATCCTGAATTCTCAAATTTATTTTATCTTCTTATTTATTATTCAATATTTCTATAAGAAAGGTGAAATCATTTGTGCTTCATGGACAACTACCTCTGAAGCTTTACCCTGGTTTGATCATGGGTAACTTAAAAATATTCCCTGAACTTCATTTTCTTCATCTATTAAATGAGAGAGTTGGACTAGGTAGCTTCTGAGGTCCCTTCCAACCTTCGGTTTATAGTTCTATAATGATCCTTGTATGGTAAAAAAAAAAATAAAAATCACATGTGATGACATAGATAGATAGACTGAATGATATGTCAGCATAATCTTAGCATTCTTAAAGTTAAGGGGAAAAGAAACAAGAAACAAATGCTTTTAAATCCATTATCAAATTATTGATTTAGAGATAGAGGAAACCACAGAGGTTGGGATCAACTTACGGTGCTTGGTAATAATACAACTGAAGTGGCAACCTGAAGAGATAGACATTCTTACCATCATTCTTACCAAGAGATTCTTACCATCAGTGCTGTCTCTCAAACCCTATTCCCTAATTTCCTTGAATAGTCACAGCAAGTCACTATTATGTTTTGCCCACCCCATCTCCATTTCTATGCAAAGGGTACTTTACTCATTCCCTTCCTCACTATGAGAAAACTATTTGGAATAGCATCCCCAAGGAATGTTGCATATGGCACAAGCATGATTGAAATGTAGTTTCCAAATGGAAAATCTCTTCTTGATACATGTTATGTAAAATAATACAAATATTTCCTGATCACAAGAACAATAGTAGTATCTCAAGTAGGGGTCGTTAATTTGTGTTTATGCCCAAACATTACACTGGAACAAGTTCAAACTAGTTTAGCTCTCAATTTACTTAGACGTATTTTTCAAATATTTCTATTTCTTCTGGCAATCAAATAATAAAGGATCATTGTTTTTATATCAATTTATTATACCCAACAAAAATATTCATCGATATAGATTTGATTGTCATTGATTTAACACCAGGACCAATATCACAGAGCAGATTACATGCATAGATTTAGAGCTGCAGGTATTTGATTTAAAATCACAATTGTACCTATCTTGCTAAAATTGATCAACTCCTTGAATTTCACTGAACATCTTTAGGTAAGACATGTTTTGTTTATGCCCTGTAGCAGGCACGAGGCTTCCACTGATAGCAATGAGCATTATGTCAGTGCATCGACAGGTGACTAGACATCTAAGTGTGGCCTAAATAAACCCAAAATAAAAAAGCTGCTACAACACTACAATTGTACATTTTGTCTCCTGCCAAGAAAAAGTTTAAAGAGTTTATGGTGAAAAACAAACCTCATATGGAGAAGAGTTTTCAAATAGCACTAAACTTTTCTTTTTAGTATAATTTCAAATAATATCAAGCAAGATCTTGATACAAAAATTATTAAGAAGTTCCAAATGCCAAGATGTATCACTGTTCTAAGGGAATGTAGGTTATTCTTTGAATTGACCCAAAAGCATATTGATTCTGATTCTGTTGAGTCACTAAAAGCTTCTGGTTGTAAATGATCTTGGCAGTATCATAGCCTATATTACTTAAATGCTAGATCAGTGAGTGTCAAGGTTCATAGCATCATAAAAGCTTGAAGGTGCCATGGAAATCTACCCATTTCATGCCAAACCAGTGAAGAGTTGTAGGCACAATAACACTCAACAATAAGCAATATTAATCTCACTTCTATCTTCTCCCTTAAGTCCCATTTATTTTCTCTTTTAAAAGTCCATAAGGATAAGATTGGTGTTTTACTCATCCCTTTATTATTAGTCTTTTCTTCATAAAATATTTCTTGGCATTCAAATGTTATGGTAAATATAAGGTAAACTGAGGCATAAAGTTCTGAGCACAATTTATTAGTAAAGTTTAAATTTACCAATAAATAGGATCTCAACTTCCTCAGCAAAGCTAAGACCTCAAATGAGGACATAGCTCCCTTTTATAACTTTATAACTGGGGAGTACAGAACAAAGAACAGGACTTTGAGGTCAGGGAACAAGTTTGGATTAGTTAAAGAGTTCAACATCATGAATAGTGAAATCAATATGATTGGCTACAGAGCTGAGGTGTGGGGGACAATATTATTGGTTGGAAATCAAAAATAAGAGACTGGCAACAATCTTCCCTCCTGTGACTAAGAAATGTTCATTTTTGAGTCCATTTTCAAGGTGAGAGAGAGTACACCAGATTTCTTTGGTTAACAAACCAAACATCCTTGAAGAATAGCTTGGTGGTGGGAAGATACTAGATCAGACTCCTGGTGTCCACTCACATCCCTTAAGAATAACAGATTTCCTTGAGGAAAGAATAAAACCATGATTAGCAAGAGAATTAGCAAGATTTCTGAACTTAATTGATTATGGAACAGCTGAATTTCTGAACTAAATTTGGAGACAAAGAAACATGATTTAGTCAGTTACAGGACAAAATCAATTAACTGTAGTTAGGATCAATTAAAAGATGATACAGAATCAACATGATTATTTCACTGGATTATGTAGCTTTACAGAGTGTTTAGATATGTACAAAAATTCAGTGAAGAAAGTAGGACAGGGATTATTATCCTCATTTAAAGCAGAAGGAACTTTTATCCTTGAGTTCACATCTTCAGATTGCAGTAACTCTAGAACAAATCATCAAAGAAATCTCAAAGTAAGACTTAGCCTTTCTCTCAGGGTGGTATTGAACGAAAAATGGTAGACCTTGAAATATTTATTAAACTATAACTTCTGCATCCTTAATATTCTATCCTTGTCCATGTCCTTACCTCAGCAAAGAACTAGAAGCTTATTTCATGCCTTGATACTTGTATGATAACATTCTGTAGAATAAAGTTAGAAAGTGAATACTGGTTTGACTATGCATCTGTTTGTTTGATTTTTTTTTCTTTTCCCTGTGACAATAATTCAAAAAATTTTCTGATATTTAAGGGAGAGAGACATAATATATGACTTCTTAAAGCAGTTCACAGTTACTTCATAGACTTCAAGTTGGAGCTAATTAAATAAATCTCCAACATCTTTTTCTTATATTTAAAAGAAAACAAAGTTTTCAGAATATTTGAAGTGGTACATTGTCTTATAAAAAAAAACACTGATTTAATTTCACTTTTAGACCTCAGTCAAATGACTTTGTGGGTAGACAAAATATGAAGCAGTTTCCTTTTAATATTAGTTTAATAAGTAGTACCTGTATATGGCACTATGCTAGACTTTTCAGGGGTACAAAAATAAAACATGTGTCCCTCACCTTCAAAAATGTGTAATCTGGTACTTGAATTCTATATTTTCAAAAAATAACACAAAATCTCACATTTTAGTTCCTTAAATTCAACTGTCTTCTAAAATAAAATGTATTCTATATTCCATTCCTTTCTGAGAGCATACACTCAGAAAAGTAAATAAATTAATATCAGTAATCATTGAAAGATCATTAAAAAGAGGACCATCTCATTGGCAAGATGTCAGAGTAGTTGTTTTCTACAAACCTCTTGAACTTAAAAAGAAAAGAAAAATAAAATGGATCACACATAGCTATATATTATCCTACCCCAGGACATAGAGGTATGAATCTCTAAGGATAGTTAATATCCTGTTTGTTAGGGAAGAAAGAACCAGACATCTGATAAACTGCCTAGTAAAGATCATATTCATGACTCAAGATACAAAGAGACTCCTATAACATTATTTCCATTGAATGCTTCTACCTCTACAAATTGAATAAACTTCTATGAATGAATCATATGATAAAATGAGTATAGAGTGAGGTCAAAAATATAATATTATAGAAAAACAGATGAGGGATTAATGTTGTACTACAGAAAAAATACCATCATGGGTGACATAGCAATAATAAAGAAGGAATGTGTAAGGTCATTAATAGGATAATTGAATTCAGAGTAGAGGAAGAGAAAAATACAAAACATAAAAAAGTAAATGAACACATTTTAAAGAATATAACCAAATAATTATTTAATATAAGAAGTTACAAAGGATTTTAAAACTCAAGTATAGCTAGTTGAGGAAACACAAGGAACAAAAGAGAAAGATAAACTAATAAAAGAACAATAAAAATAAAGGAAATTAAATCAACAATTTCAAAAAGTTCAAGGAACTTAGGAGAGGTTACTAAATAGAGACAGGGTGGAGACCAGAATGGATTGGAAGGAGTATGGGAATAGACCATCACTATAGTAGTGTAAACAAAACTAATTACAATAGAAGAACCAAAACCTTTTTAAACCAAAAAAGGCAATAGAAATTAATACAAAAGAATTGAATGTCGTAAAACACCTACATCACAAAGAGAACTTAAATAAAAATGGAATATATATGTATATATGTGTATGTAATATATGTATGTATAATAGCAAAAGTATAAAAAATGTTATGTTTAAGTTCATCTAAAAGAAGAGGTATATCATTATGAAAATGAAATCATGTTACAAAGTGTATTATGCATCAGATGACTCAAAAAAGGGAAGGATTTGTGATCATACAATTAGAGGAATCTAAAATAAAAATTAACGATATAAAGAGAGATTAATAGGCAAACAACTCAATGTATAGATTTTCCATAGAAAATGAAACAAGATAAATTCCAAGTATATTTGCACCAAACTTTACAGCATCTAAGTTCATAAAGAAAAAAAATAAAAGAATTGCAAAAGTTATAAATAGCAACAGGATTATAGGAGACATTAAAGTTCCACACTGAACTGGGTAAATCAAAAACAAGAGAGATTAAAAAGGGAAAAATGTAGAAATAACTAAATTAAAATAAACTGGGAAGTCAGACATGAAAAACATAAAGATGATATTTGGCAAGGTATGGATATGCATATTAACATAATTCTCAATATTCCATGTGACTAGTATTAAAATAGGAAAAGTTTTAGGGAATAGAGATATGATTAATACATATTAAGAATCAATGATACTAGATTCATTCTTCATATATCACAAAATGATTAAAATAAAGGGAATACAAGCAAAATATTTGGATCAAAACAGAAATAGTAGTGACATTTCTAATGAATGGGTCAAAAGAAAAACCACAGAATCAATAAATTACTATGCAAAAGAAAATACTAATATGAAATATAATGATCACAGGAAAAATGTATCTATGAAATAGTGCTTTAACAAAATGGAAAAATGATTAATGAAATAAGTATGCAATTGAAATTGAGAATCAACAAACAAATAGAAATTAATCATAAAATGAATTTTGAAAATTAGGGAGAAATAGATAAAAGGAGAAAAAAAATAAAATAGAAATGATAAAATTAAAACTTGATTCTTTAGAAGGATTAACCAGGCTACTGGGTTACCTGACAAAATCAGATCTAAGAAATACATTTTTAAAATGAGCACTATAAATCACAGCAGATAGAAAAAAATTAAAAAGAATAATCACAAACTACCATAATATCCAAACAAAACCAAGAATTTAAAATAAATGATTATGTCTAAGACAAATATATATATATATGTATGTATATGTGTATATAAGTATGTACATTTATATATAGTGTATGTATGTATGTATGTGTATGTATATGTGTGTGTGTCCATATATATATATATATATATATATGCACACACAAAATGAATAGACTAGAAAAGTCTAGTCCTTAAAAGTAAAATTTTTTTAAAAATTATATTTAGAGCTAAAATTTAGAATGAAAAAACTTTGGTTCTGATTAACTTATATGAACTCCACAAAACATTTAAAGAGAAGGTAATAGGACATTCAAATTCAAATGCTGAGAAACATTTTTTTAATAATTCATTCATGAGAAAAAAGTATTTCATTAATACAGAAACCAGGTTGGGATGGAGTAAAGAAAGAGGTTAATAAACTAGTTTCATTGATGTATATTGATGCAAAATGATTAATATGTAATTAAAAGATTTTTATCATCATGTCAAAAGATTACAGTAATATATACTAACAATGATACACTATAAGTTGGAAAGTTCAACTTTAGCAAAACAAGTAACAATTATAGTAATTATTTGGTTAAGTTCTAGTAATGCTAGAAATATTAATCATGGGTGTTTTTAATTATAGAAATTTATAATAGAAACAAAGTGGTAAAATTATTATTTACAGAAGACATTTTTAATTAAGAAAATCCATGAAAAAGAGTATTTTTTCTTATAAACCATAATTTAAACAATTAAAAAGTTTAATAAAAAAAGTACAAAAATAAATCCACACAAAACAGATGTATTTTTTATAAAGTAATAACAATAGCTAAATGGAAATAATGAAATGGTAAATTCCTTCAATATATGCATAAAATTAATAAAATAGCTGAGTTCACCTTAAAAGATACAGTTAAAATTTATATAATGAAGTCATAATATCATTAACAAAAAAAAAATTCAGTCAATGGATAAGTGGTGTAAGGATATAAAAATTATTCTAAAAAAGTTATAACATATTTACAACATAAGATATATTGCTCCAAATCATTATTAGAAAAACTAAAGTGAAAAAAATGTGGTTTTAATATCAAACAACAAATTGGTGGATATAACAAAAATAGGAAAATTAAATATCGAAAGGCTTTGGGGAGACAGGCAAACCAATACACTGTTGATGAAACCATGAATTCATCTTACAATTTTAGAAAATTGACTAACAGGTTTCACCATTTAGCCCCAACTTCCCAGTGCTAAGCATATGCAAAAGGTCAAAAAAAAAACATGCTTACATATAACAAAATATCTATAACAGCAATTTGTGAGATGAACACACACACACCTTTTTTTAAAAAAGGAAAGAATTGCTAAGTAAATTGTGGTACATAGAGGTAATATAATAATATTGTGTAGTTAGAAATGGTGGTAGCTGGTAAATCTTATGTGATTCAGACTGTGGTTCTAAAGTAATTTAACTCTTCTCACCATTCCCACTACCCCAGCCTGGTAGAAGTGTATTATTTTCTTTCATAGAAAGGTCTGGATTTTGCCATGACATTTCTAGGAATTCCCATTTTGGGGTTTATTCAGGAAGCAAATGGTTGATTCTTTCATTTTTTTACCCTCTAGTTCTAATAGATTAAGGTACAGTTGATTAAATATTTCTTGAAATATGATTTCTAGGCTTTTTTTGGCTATGTGTTTTTGAACATGGATTCTTTAATTTTCTATTTTAGTTCAGTTTTCAAGGTCACTTTTTAAATTAGATAACATATTTTCTTCTTTCTTTTAGCCTTTTGACTGCTTTAATGGTTTTTTTTAAATTATTATTACATCATTGAATCATGTACTTCCACTAAGCCATTCTAATGCTCAAGGCTTCTCTTACTTGGGTAAGACTTTGTACCTGTTGTGTTTTGATATTAAATCTCCTACTATATCTTTTATTCCAGAGTTTACATTTCTCTTTTAATTCCTTTCTATGGAAAAAAGTCACATTTTCCTCCATAATATAATTTTAGACTGCTTTTAAAAATAATTTGTTTTATTTCTTCTAGTAATTCTAGTTGTGACAGTTAAGTGGTACAGTGGAAAAAGTGCCAGACCTAGAGCCAGGAAGACACATCTTCCTGAGTTCAAACCTGACCTCAGACATTTACTAGCTGTGTGACTCTAGCCAAGACACTTAACCTTGTTTGCCTCAGTTTCCCCATATGTAAAATGAGCTGGGGAAGTAAATGGCAAACCATCTAATATCTCTTTCAAGAAAATCCCAAATGTGGTCACAAAGAGTCAGACAATTGTAAACAACTCAACAACAACAAAATTCTTTGTTATCCTCATGACCAAGATTTATTTTTCATTAGGGCTTTGTTTGTAGCTATTTTGTAGTTATTCTCCTTTTCTGTGTTTGCCTATTAGGTTTCTCTGACACACTATGATAATACATCGCTGTGGAGAAGTGCATGCATACATACATGTGTGCATGCATGTGCATGTATATGTACATGCAAACTCCACGTATGTTCACACATGGTATGTTTGTACATATATAATGTGTTTATGGATATTTTCTATACATATACATTATGTACATATATATATGTGATTTACATAATATACTTGAAATTTAACTCATTTTTTTCTCATTAATCTTATTGGGATTTTATATTAGAACCATGTTAGATCCACTTCTGGAGAGACTGTTAGGACTATATATGTGTGTGTGTGTGTGTGTGTGTGTATGTATGCATGTGTGTATATATGTATGTATGTGTGTATATGTATATATTTGATTGAATCCATGATCTTGCTCTGGGGTCAGATTGGCAGAGCTTCAGACCTCCCTTTTGTCCCACAGTTCCTTCTCAGGTAACTTTTCTATGGGCTGAATTTGTGATCTTTGTCTAAAAAAATGGCCTACCATGGTTTCTCTTTGTATTACCCAATTAATTACTTCTTCATCTGCCATTCTTCTTAGATATTTTTTGGAGTGATAGATTTGTGAGAGCTGGATTATACTGTTTCCCTTTACTTTGTCATTTTTGCTGGTTTCCCCAACTCATTAATTTTTAAAGTTAGAAAGAATAACAACAAAATGCATTTGAAGACCAACAACTCTATGATCTAAAGGGGAAAAATAAAATAAAAATGAATGAATCAATAAACACTAGTTCTCCAAGACCTCAAATTATACATATTGTAAGGCAGCAATCACCAAATCCATTTGATGTAGGCTAAAAACAGAAAAGTAAATCAGCAGAATAGACTAGATAAGCAGAAATCAGGAGCAATGGAGCTCAATAAGCCAGTGTTCAATAAACCCAAAACCACAAACCATTAGGAGGACACCTGATTTAATAAAAGCTCCAGGGCCAACTAGAAAACAGTTTCAAAATAAATTAATGGATTTGGAGAAGCATCTTTTACTATATGCCACCATGAGTTCAAAATGGAAACCTGGGTGAGATTTAAAAATTTTAAAAATTTTAAAATTTTAAATTAAAAATTTTAAAATTTAAAAATAATGGAGCACAATGAATGGAAATGACTTTCAAAACTGTGGCTAGGGGAATATTTCTAAAGTAAGCAAGGTGTTAAGGAAGGATATTGCCACAGATAAAACATTGAGATTATCTGGGACCTGTTAGCCCCTAGGACATGGACATGAATCCAGTCTTAAAGAAAGAGTTTTTCATTTTCCTGAGGGGTAGTAGAGGCTCTAGGAAGATACTGCATATGCCCAGAAATGCAAAGCTGGGAGACTATGCATAGCCCCCAATTCAAACAAGGAGATGGAGCAAGGTACAAGATCTTCATTATTATCTTGGATGTTGATATTATACCTCTGGCCTAAAATATGTGAATACCTCTAGAGGAAGAGAAAGTATTATTATTTCAATTTGTGGAGCAGGATGATTATTTTGATTCCCTCACTCCCCCCCCTTCCTCCCTCTTGATTTTCTCTTCCAGGGGGAATGAATTTGTGCTGAAAAGTTTTGTTGTTATTTAAAATTATTATGAAAAACTTCTTTTTTAATTATAATGCCATCTAAATAAAGGATGGATATGGTATCCTGTTTCTATTTGTATGTTTCATTATTTCTTCTTTTAAAAAATTTCCAATTACTAAAATGTTTTTCTTTACCTTCTACAACCAACTGCCCTCAATGGGGAAAAAGAAAAGAAAAAAAAAGCCTTTGCGACAAGTATGCATGTCACATAAAAATTTGTAGAAATGAATAATTCATTATTTGCAAAGGGAAAAGAGGAAAGGGGATCAGTAGTGGGAAGAATATTACAGTAAGATGCAGAGGTTTCTTGAACAGGGTCAAAATGATATCACTATGTTGGAGTCAAAGTACGTGGAGTCCAACTGTGCCTGATCAGACCAACATGAGCTTGGAAGGCTCTACCACAGGTCAGACACAGATATTCTACATGAACATTTGAAATGGAAATATCTCTAAATTTGTACATCTTGGGATTCTTTTAAGCTACTGCAATTCTGCTTCACTCAGAGAGCACAATTCCTTCTGTGAATAAGGTAAACCATGTGGGGTGATCCAATGCCATTATTCCCCATGTCACACAATCAATTTCAAAGTTCATCACAGAGAGCTTGAGAGTGTCTTTGTATAGCTTCTTCTGAATTCTGTGTGGGTGTTTGCCTTGTGTGAGTTCTCCATAAGATAGTCTTTTAGGCAAACTTGGATTTGGTGCTTGAACAATGTGGCCAACCCTTTGGAATTGTACTCTTTGGAGTAGAGTCTGAATGCTTGATAGTTTAGCTAGAAAAAGGACTTCAGAGTGGGGTGCCTTATCTTGCCAGGTGATCTTCATAATCTTCTTCAGATAATTGAAATGGAAGTGATTCACTTTCCTAGCATGGTTCTGGTATACTGTCCAGGCTTCACAAGCATATGACAATGAGGTCAGAACAATGGCTCCATAGATCTTCAATTTAGTTAATACTGCTTTTTTCCCACATTTTCCTTCAGAGCTTCCCAAACACTGAGCTGGCTCTGGTGATGTGTGTCTCAACCTTATCATCTATGTGTACAATCTTGGAAATTATACTGCCAAAGTAAGTAAACTTATCCATGGCATTCAATATTTATTCATTTGCTGTAACTGCTGGCTGCCCATATGGATGGTGTGGTGTTGACTGGTGGAGAAGTCTGTTTTCATGGTGTTCATTGCCAGGCCAAAATGATCACAAATGGCTGAGAATTGATTCATACTGCTACATCTCAGCTCAGAGGGTTCATTGAGTGTACAATTATCTACTAACAAAAAAAAATCATGTACCAACTCTCTTTCCACTTGGCTTATAGCCTTTTTCAAATTAAATGGTTAATCATAAATGTGGTTGTTAACTTTGATGCTGTTTTCATCCTTGTTGAAGGAATCTGACAACATCATTGAAAACAATATGCTAAAAACATGGGAATAAGCAGACAACCCTACTTTGCTCCACTGATGACTGGAAAAGAGCAAAATCATTGTCCATTTTCTAGAATTCATGCAATCATGCCATCATAAAACTGGCACACAATATGGATGAAATTCTCTGGGCAACCAAATTTTACCATGATCTTCCACAAGTTCTCATGACTGACAGTATCCTAGGCCTTGGTCAGATGGGCAAACATTTTGTATAGACTTCTATTCCACTCCTGGCTTTTCTCCTGGAGAGGTCAGGCAACAAAAATCATGTTGATCATTCTTTGGCCCTTTCTGAAACCACTCTGGTTCTTAGGCAGATGACCATCTTCCAGTGAAAAATAAGCCTATTAAGGAAGACTAAGTGGCAAGAATCTTGCCAGCAATGACGGAGAGAGAGGAACCCCTTCCCCACGATTGGCACAGGACAATCTATTTCCTTTACCTTTATAGAGATGGATAATGGAAGCATTCATGAATTCTTGGGGGATAACCTCCTCTTGACATATAACCCAGAAAATGTCAGTCAAATTTTATATGAGCAGTGGACCCCCTACCTTGTAAATCCTAGCTGGAATAGAATCAGCACCCGCAGTTTTGTCACATGAGAGGAGCCTAATGGCATTCAAAACCCCTTGTTTTATTGGAAGTTAGACTACAGAGGTATTGACTTCCACCTGAGGTAAAAGGTCAATGGCTGATGTTCAATTGAGAGCACTATGGAAGTGTTCAGCCCATCTCTCCAGGATCATGTCTTTATCATTAATCAATGTGGCTCAATCAACACCAAGAGGTTGAGATGCACCATAGGTCTTTGGCCCATAAATAGTCTTTAGGGCACCATTAAAGTGCTTTGTATTATTACTATCAGTGTAAAACTGAATTTCATTTGCCTTTTTACTATGCTCAGGATCCTGCATCTGTCCAAGCTTTGCTACACTTTACTTTTGAAGGAGTTAAATGCTACCTTCTTAGAGACAGATGAACTATCCTGGTGGTAAATCTTGTGGAGTTCTCATTGTTAATGTGGCAGCCTCTGAATTTCACCATCATGTTTATCAAACCAGTATTGATGTTTGTGAGTGTTCTGGCCCAGATAAGTAAATGTGGCACTGTACACCAAATCTCTGAAAGCTACCCTTTCCTTTTCTGCTCCAATGCTGCCAACCCCGTGTTGGCTCAGCTTTTCCTCCAAGTTAGCAACAAACTTTTCATGCTAGAAGAAGCCTTCTAATTTGTTGACATTAAGTCATCTGATAGTCATCTTGCCTTGTTGTTGAATGTGAAAATTTAGCTTGGAGGGTGAAGTCTGTTATTAGTCCAGCATGTTGCATTACACATTGCCTTTGTCACTTTCACATTCTGTCTCTTCTCCTTACAATGACATAGACTATTAAATGTAAATGTTTGCTGTGAGTGTGCAGCCACAAAATTTTATTGCATTTAAGTAAATAGGAGGCAGTGTTGATGATAAGGTAAACAATGAAGACACACAATTCTTCAGTAGTAAGTGACCATTGTTGTTATTTTGACCCCATTCCTCCCAAGGATTCCCTGCCACATCAGATAATCTGTGCCTACTCTGACATCATAATCACCAGAATTATAAGTTTGTCCTCTTTTGGCACATTGATGATGAGAGTATCCAGGTCTTCATAAACCTTTTCTTTGACCTCATTAGGGTTCATCATGGTGGGATCATAAGCAGTGACAATGGTGGCATGATGCTTTCCTGAAAGTAGCAACTATATTGTCATGAGCCTGTCATATACTCCTTTTGGTAAAATCTATGCCAACCTCATGGTTCTTCTCTTCACTGTGGCTAGTACAGGGAAAAAAATGCATCCAGCTTTAGATTCAGCAAGCTGGCCTTCATTTGTTAGCATTATTTCACTCAGGGCTACTATTTTGGATGCAATATCTGCTAAGTTTTCTTGCCACAAGAGCCATTCATCTTTCACATCTACTGTATTTGATGTTAATAAGTGTGAAAACATTCCATGTACTGATGATGAGTTGAATCATCTCTACAAAAATGTTTGTATTTTTTATGTGTGTGTTTCTACCACAGTGTGGGATCATTGCTTACAATGGTAAATATAGTAAGTGGGCTGGGGTTGGGTGAAATAGACAATTTTGGGGGAACCTTTTCTAGTCCCCTCCTCATAACAGAAGGTGAGTAATGCAGTCTTTAAAAAACTGCTCAGGAGAGGGTGGAGCCAAGATGGCAGAGTAAAGTCAGGGACGCACCTGAACTCTCCACCAAACCCCTTCAAATACTTTTTAAATTACTCTAAACAAATTCTAGAGTAGTAGAACCCACAAAAAGATAGAACGAAGCAAATTTCTAGTCCAAGACAACTTGGAAGGTTGGCAGGAAAGGTCTGTTGCACCAAGTTAAGAGGAGCACAGTCCAGTACAAGCTGTGCTAGTGCAGACTGAACCCCAGAAAACTGGGAACAGGCTTCTGAGCAATTGAATTATTGTCAGCAGTGGCAATTTCCATGCCTCTCAGCTCACAGATACCAAAGACAACTTAGAAGGTCAACAGGAAGGAGATGTCCCACCTGGGGGAGAGTATAGCACAGACTGTGCCAGAACAGCCCCGGGCCAAGCAAAACTGGAGCAGGCATTGGGAGTAACTGACACTGGCAGTGGCTATTTCCAGAACTCTCAGCCCACAGGCAGTAAGGGGGTCAAATAAATGGTCAACAGGAGATTACAGAGGTCTTTTTGCTAGTGCTAGGACAGTACTCTGTTGCTTTGCCTATACTTGGATCCAGGCAGCAATCCTGAGTGGAAGTCCCAAGGTGAAAAGGAACACTTGTACAGCAGAGCTTTTGGTCACGATGGAGGTGGGACCCTCCTCACAGTACCAGGATAGGAAAAAGTGCTTGTGGTCACTCACAGATCAGAGCACAAGCCAGGAAAAGAGTAAACACCTCACCCCTTATCATACCACCTTGGAAGAACCGAAAATTTACATGTCCCTAGAAGTATCTCTGAAAAAAAAAAACTGCTCAAACCCCTGAAACTTGGGACAGTGCACCCTACACCTTGGAATCAGAGCCCCACTTTAGAGAAGAGTTAAAAAGTCAAGTAATATACTGGGAAAATGAGCAAACAATGCAAAAAATTCTGACTATATAAAGTTATTATACTGACAAGAAAGATCAAAACACATACTCAGAAGAAGACAACAAAGTCAAAGTTCTGACATCCAAAACCTCCAAAAAAAATATTAATTGGTCTCAGGTCATTGATCATCTGAAAAAAGAATTTTGAAAATGAAATAAGAGGAGAGGAAAAATTAGGAAGAGTGATGTAAGATAATCATGAAAAATGAGTCAACAGCTTCATAAAGGAAACACAATCATATACTGAAAAAAATAACACCTTAAAAAACAGAGCAGGTCAAATGGTAAAAGAGGTCCAAAAAGCCAATGAGGAGAAGAATGCTTTAAAAAGCAGAATTAGGAGAGAAGTCCACTAGAGATATCTTAACAGTGAGCTACTAATGACCACTCTAGGGTTTGGCCATTTTAAACAAATCCAAAAACTGCATTGTTCTCTAGCCCGTATCTCATAGGAACATAGATGTAGAGACATGAAAAGGAGCTTGGAGGCCTTCTAGTCCAACCCCCTCATTTTACAAGTGAAAGACTAAGGACTGGGGCAGGTGGCAGAGCCAAGATGGTGGAGCAAAAGCAGTGACTTGCTTGAACTCTCCCCCAAACCCTTCCAAATGCCTATAACAAAATGACTCTAAACAAATTCTAAAGCAGCAGAAACCACAAAAAGACAAAGTGAAACAAATTTCCAGTCCAAGACAGCCTAGATGGTTGAACAGAAAGGTATATTGCACCAGGCAGGGAGAAGAGTGCAGTTTGGCATAGGTGCACAGGCCACAGTGACCCTGGAACAGGCCTCAGAGGACAGCAGGGGCAGCGGCTGCCTCCTGAGCTTCTGGCCCACAGACTGAGGGCGAATTGAGTGGCTGATCAGAGGAGGACTGCAGGGATCTCTCTGCTGGTGCAGAATTCTCTTGCTTTGGCCGTACTTGGATCTGGGTCACAGTTCTAGGTGGCAGTCCTGGGACAAGGAGGAGTGCTGGCATGGTGGAACTTGTAGTGGCTGTGGAGAAGAAACCCTCCTCATAGTTCCAAGACAGAAAAGAGTGCTCATAGACCAGAGTACAGACCAGGAAAGGAGTAAACACCTCACCCTTGATCATAGCACCTTGGAAGATCTGAAAATTTACAGGTCCCAAGAAGTATCTCTGATACGGCTGCACAAAACCCCTGAAGCTTGGGACAGTACATTCTCCACACTGGAAACAGATTCCTACCTTAACAAAGAGTTTATAACTCAAGTAATTGGCTGGGATCATGAGCAAGCAGTGCAAAAAGAGTCAGACTATATTATCTTACTTTGATGAAAAAAAGATCAAAACATACAACCAGAAGAAGACAACAAAGCCAAAGCTCCTACATCCAAAGACTCCAATAAAAATATGAATTGGTCCCAGGTCATGGAAGAACTCAAAAAAGATTTTGAGAAGCAAGTAAGAGAAGTAGAGGAAAAACTGAGAGTGATGCTAAAGGAGACCCAAAAAATACTGAAGAAAATAACACCTTAAAAAAATAGACTAACCTAAATGGCAAAAGAGGTCCAAAAAGTCAATAAGGAAAAGAATACCCTTAAAAGCAAAATTAGCCAAATGGAAAAGGAAGTCCAAAAGCTTACTGAAGAAAATACTTCCTTAAAAATTAGAATGGAGAAATTGGAAAATAGGGACAATTTGAGAAATCAAGACACTGTAACACTAATCAAAAAGAATGAAAAAAATAGGAGAGAATGTGAAATATCTCAATGGAAAAGCAACTGACCTGGAAAATAGATCCAGGAGAGAGAATTTAAAAATTATTGGACTTATGTGAAATCCATGATCAAAAAAAAGAGCCTAGACATCATTTTTCAAAAAATTATCAAGGAAAACTGCCCTGATATTTTAGACCAGAGGGCAAAATAGAAATTGAAAGAATCCACCAATCACATCCTGAAAGAGATCCCCAAAGGAAAACTCTTAGGAATGTTGTAGCCAAATTCCAGAATTCCCAGATCAAGGAGAAGATATTGCAAGCAGCCAGAAGGAAGCAATTCAAGTACTATGGAAACACAATCAGGATAACACAAGATTTAGCAGCTTCTACATTAAGGGTCCGGAGGGCATGGAGTATGATATTCCAGAGGGCAAAGGAATTAGGACTACAACCTAGAATCACCTACCCAGCAAAACTGAGTATAGTCCTTCAGGGTAAAAAATGGTCATTCTATGAAATAGAGGACTTTCAAGCATTCCTGTCAAAAAGACCAGAGCTGAATAGAAAATTTGACCTTCAAATACAAAACTCAAGTGAAATGTGGAAGAGGTAAACAGGAAAGAGAAATCATAAGGGACTTATTAAGGTTGAACTGTTTACATTCCTCCAGGGAAAGATGATATTTGTAACTCATGAGTCCTTTGTCAGTATTAGGGTAGTGAGAGGGAAAAATTATATGTTTAGATAGATAAATAGATAGAGGACACAGGGCGAGTTGAAGATGAAGGGGTGATATCTGGAAAATAAAATTAAGGGGTGGGAGAAGATTATACTGGGAGAAGGAGAAAGGGAGAAGAAGAATGGGGTAAATTATCTCACATGAAACAGACAAGAAAAGGCTTTTACAGAGGAGGGGAAATGGGGGAAGGTGAGAGGGAATGAGTGAATCTTATTCTCATAGAATTTGGCTTAAGGAGGGAATAACATACACAGTGGGTCTGGAAATCTATCTTACTCTACAGGAAAATAAGGGGGAAAGGGGACAAGAGAGCAGGGGATTGATAGAAGGGAGGGCAGATTGAGAGAGGGGATAATCAGAAGCAAACACTTCTGAGGAGGGACAGGGTCAAAAGAGAGACTAGAATAAATGGGGTGTAGGATAGGATAAAGGGAAATATACTAATTTTTCACAACATGACTACTATGGAAATGTTTTGCATGACTACACATCTATAACCTGTATCGAGATACTTGTCTTTTCAGTGAGGGTGGGTGGAGAGGGAGGAAGGGAGAAAATTTGTAACCCAAAGTTTTAAAAACACATGTTAAAAATAAAAAAAAATTAAAAATTTAAAAAAATAATAGAAAGACTAAGGACCAAAGAGATTAAGTGACTTACCCAAGGTCACACAGGTAATAAGCAGTAGAGTCAGGTTTTAACTCAAACACCTGCCTCCATACCCAACACTCTTTCTACTACACCAACTTGTATATATGAATAGTGTAAAAAATTTTGCTTTGCTAAAATCTAGGTAAGCTATGATTGTAGAATTACCAATTTATGTCCAGTAATCAAAAGAAAATGAGCTTAGTCTGGCACGACTAATTTTTTAAAAAATGAAATGTTTTATTAAAAACATGGGACACCCATAAAAAAAAAAAGCAGAATTAGTCCAATGGAAAAGGAGATCCAAAAGCTCACTGAAGACAATAATTCTTTAAAAATTAGAATGGAGCAAATGAAAGCTAATGGCTTTCTGAGAAACCAAGAAACAATAAAACAAAACCAAAAGAATGAAAAAAAGAAAAAGAAGGTAATGTGAAATATCTCATTGGAAAAACTTCTGACCTAAAAAATCAATCAAAGAGAGATAATTTTAAAAATTATTGGACTACACAGAAACCATGATAAAAAAGAGCCTAGACATCAACTTAAAAGAAATGATCAAGGAAAATTTCCCTAATATTCTAGAACCAGAAGATAAAATAGAAATTAAAAGAATCCACTGATCACCTCCTGAAAGAGATCCCATAATGAAAGTTCCTGGGAATATTACAGCCAAATTGAAGAGCTCCCTGAGCAAGAAGAAAATATTGCAAGCAGCCAGAAAGAAACAATTCAAGTATCTTGGAGCAACAGTCAGGATAACACAAGATTTAGCAGCTTCTATGTTAAAGGATCAGAGGGCATGGAATATGATATGCTGGAGGGCAAAGTTGCCAGGATTACAACCAAGAATCACCTACCCAGCAAAACTGAGTATAATCCTTTGGGGATGGGGGGGAGGGATGGACATTCAATGAGATAGAGGAATTTCAATCATTCTTGAGAAAAGACCAGAGCTGAATAGAAAATTTGAAACTTTCAAATACAAGATTCAAGAAAAGCATAAAAAGGTAAACAGGAAAGATAAATCATAAGGGACTTATTAAAGTTAAATTGTTTGCATTTCTACATGGGAAGATGGTATTTAGAACTCACAAAACATCTCTCATTATGAGGGTGGTTAGAAGGAGTATATATAGACAGAAGGCACAGATATGAGTTGAATATGAAGGGACGATATCTAAAAATAAAATTAAGGGTTGATAGAAAAATGTACTAGGTTAAAGATAAAGGGAGAGATAGAACAGGGTAAATTATCACACATAAATGAGGCAAGAAAAGTCTTTTACAGTAGAGGGGAAGTGGGGGGAAGTGAGGAGGGAATGAGTCATCAGAATTGGCTCAAAGAGGGGATAACATATGCACTAAACTGGATATAGAAATCTCTCTTAGCCTACAGGAAAGTAGAGAGGAAGGGGATATGAGAAGGGGAGGGTAGATAGAAGGGAGAACAGATTAGAGGAGGAGGTAGTCAGAAGTAAAACATTTTTGAGGAGTGATACAGCAAAGGAGAGAGAGATGATAGAATAAACATGGGGGAATAGGGTGGAGGGAAATACAGTTAGCAATACTAATTGTGAAAAAAAATTGAAGCAAGTTTCTCTGATAAAAGCCTCATTTCTCAAACAAATAAAGGAGTGAGTCCAATTCACAAAAATGAGAGCCATTCCCCATTTGATAAAGGATCAAATAGTATGATCCATTTTTAAATGAAGTAATAAAGCTATCTATAACATATGAAAAACTACTCTAACTCACTATTGATTAGAGAAATGAAAATTAAAAGAATTCTGAGGTAATACCTCAAGCCTATTAGACTGGCTAATAGGACAGCAATTGTAAATGACAAATGTTGGAGTGGGTGAGGGAAAAATGATACATTAATAAACTGTTTTTGGAGTTGTGAATTGATTCAACTATTCTTTTTTTAAATTTATTTATTTTTAGTTTTCAGTATTTACTTCCACAAGATTTTGAGTTCCAAATTTTCTCCCCATCTCTCCCCTCCCCTCACCCCAAGACAATATGCATTTTGAATACCCCTTCCCCCAATCTGCTGTCCTTTCTATCACCCCCCTTCTCTTATCCCCTTCCCCTTCTATTTTCCTATAGGGCAGGATAGATTTCTATATTCCTTTGCCTGTATATCTTATTTCTCAGTTGCAAGTAAAAACAATTTTTAACATTCATTTTTAAAATTTTGAGTTTCAGATTCTCTCCCTTCCTTCTTTCCCACCCACCCTCATTGAGAAGGCAAGCAATTCAATATAGGTTATACATGTGTAGTCATGCAAAACACTTCTATAATAGTCATATTGTGAAAGACTTTATATTTCCTTCCATCCTATCCCCCCATTTTTTCTATTCTTTCCTTTGACCCTGTCCCTCCTCAAAAGTATTTGCTTCTGATTAACCCCTCCCCCAATATGTCCTTGATTCTATCATTCCCCCCCCCCTTTTACCCCCTTGTCCCCTCTCTTCCTGTAGGGTAAGATAGATTTCCATACCCAATTAAGTGTGTATGTTATTCTCTTCTCAAACCAAATCTGATGAGAGTAAGATTCACTCATTCCCTCTCACCTTCCCCCTCTTCCTCTCCACTGTAAAACTTTTTCTTGCCTTTTTCATATATATGTATATATGTATGTATGTATGTATATGTTCCCTCCAACTACCCTAATCCTGAGAAAGGTCTTATGAATTACAAATATCATCTTTCCATGTAGGAATATAAACAATTCAACTTTAATAAGTCCCTTATGATTTCTCTTTCCTATTTGCTTGTTTATGCTTCTCTTGAGTCTTGTATTTGAAAGTCAAATTTTCTATTCAGCTCTGGTCTTTTCATCAAAAATGCTTGAAATTCCTCTATCTCACTGAATGCCCATTTCCCCCCTGAAGGATTATGCTCAGTTTTGCTGGGTAGGTGATTCTTGGTTTTAATTCTAGTTCCTTTGACCTCTGAAATATCATATTCTAAGCCCTCTGATCACTTAATTTTGAAGCTGCTAAATCTTGTATTATCCTGATTGTGTTTCCACAATATTTGAATTGTTTCTTTCTGGCTGATTGCAATATTTTTTTCTTGACCTGGGAACTCTGGAATTTGGCTATAATATTCCTAGGAGTTTAGTTTTTGGGATCTCTTTCAGGAGGATAGCAGTGGATTCTTCCAATTTCAATTTTACTCTATGGTTCTAGAATATCAGGGGAATTTTCCCTGATAATTTCTTGAAAGATGATGTCTAGGCTCTTTTTTTTTTGATCATGACTTTGAGACAATCCAACAATTTTTAAATTATCTCTCCTGGATCTATTTTTCCACATCAGTTGTTTTTTTCCAATCAGATATTTCAAATTTTCTTCTACCTGAGGTTTTGATGCCCCTCAGGTACCCTGTCATTCTTTTGGTTTTATTTTATAATTTATTGATTTCTCAGAGAGTCATTAGCTTCCATTTATTCCACTCTAATTTTAAGGAATTATTTTCTTCAGTGAGCTTTTGGATCTCCTTTTCCATTTGGTCAATTCTGCTTTTTAAGGCATTCTTCTGATTGTTTTGTTTTTTTTTTTTTTTTGGACCTCTTTTGCCATTTGAGTTAGTCTATTTTTTAAGGTGCTATTTTCTTCAGAATTTTTTTGGTCTCCTTTAGAAAGCTGTGGACTCATTTTTCTTGATTTTCTTGAACAAATGGTGGTATGTGATTATGATGGAATATTATTGTACTACAGGAATTGATGAATAGGATGCTCTCAGAGAAACCTGGAGAGATTTATATGAATTGATGCAAAGTGAAATTTACTGTGTACAAAGTAACAGCAATATTGTGGGATGATCAACTGCAAATGACTTACCTATTCTCATCAATACAATGATCCAAAACAGCTCTGAATGACTCAACATGGAAACTGCTATCCATCCCCAAAGAACTGATGGTATCTGAATTCAGATTGAAGTGTATTTTTTATTTATTTTTCTTGAGGATTTTTTTTGGGAGGGTTATGTTTTCTTTCACAACATGACTATTATGGAAGTGTTTTGCATGACTACACATGTATAACCTATATCAAATTGCTTGATTTCTCAATGAGGGAATGGGGAGATAGGAAGGGATAGAATTTGGAACTCAAAGTTTTAAAAATGCTAAAAATGCTTTTACCTGTAACTAAGGAAAAATAAAATACCAAATATTTTAATTTAAATTTAATTTATTTAAAAAAAATACAAAAAAGCTTCTCAGACACTGAGGAGGCTGATTGCTCAAATCTCACAGCTACTTCAGTCCAGTGAGAAGAGGACTCTATGGCCTGTAAGCAGGGTTGCAATTGCAGCTTCCAGTGTATCTGCATCTGCTGCTTTGTCACTTGCTTGTCACCACAGGACTTTGAGGTAACTCAAAAAGGTAAACTGGTATGGGTGATATCTTTTGATTCATGCATAAATTAGATTTAAGTGAGGTAGAGTTGCACAAAGTCATCTGTCTCACTCTTTTTTTCCAGAGTCATAAGAGTTTACTGGCAAAACAAAGTTAAGATAACTGGTGATAGATAAGGATGCAGTGAATGACTTTAACATCTTTGATGTTTAACCATGATCTAAGTGCTCCATAACACACACTTCAGCCACCTACAAGGCCCTTGGAAGAAATTGTTCTCTGTCCATTCTACCAGGGGAAGTCTTCATATCTTTGGGATAGACATACCCTTCTCCCTAATTCACCGAAGGTTTTGAGATGCCTCTGTTACCCTCAACTTGGTTTAACCTATCTGCCAAAATGCTTGTGGCCACTGGGCATAATACAGCTTTTTGGAGCCAAAGGTGAAAGTTGGGTGAATTGAAAGGACATTAAAGGTTAAAAGCAACCTTAAGAGGACTCAGTAATCCTCATATTAGATCTATGTTTTTCTGGATACATCCTACACCCTATGTGATGAAATGCAACTGTATTGTAATAAATGGTGAGAGGAATTGTTTCAAATATATCTGGGAACACTTGTATATACTTATTCAAAATGAAATGAGCAAAGCCACAACTTTCAAAGGCTTAGTAACTATTTACAATCAGTGACTAACTAGGATCCCAAAGGATTTATGCCTAATTGTGCTACCTGCCTCCTAAGAGAAAGGTGATAGGCATGAGATATATACATACATACATACACACATATACATTTAAATATATATGTGTGTGTGTATGTGTGTATACACATATACATATATAAGTATACATATATGGGTATGTATGCATGTATGTCTGTTTGTGTAATGTGTATAGCTGTTGTGGTTTCACAGGGTGATGTCTTGACTGTTGAGTGAATTGTACTTAAGTGAGGTAGAGTTGCACAAAATAGTCAGCCTCACTTTCTCTTCCAGAGTCATGAAAGTCCAGTGACAAGACAAAAGTCAGAATGACTAGTGATGGTCCATGATGCAGTGGATGACCAAGGAGTCTTAGATGTCTGACCAAAATCTAAATGTTCTAAAGAACCTACTTCAGCCACTTTCATGGTCTTCGGAATGAATTATTCTCATCTGCCCATTCTACTGGAGGAAGTCTTCACAGGCTTGGGGTAGACATCCCCCTAACTCATTGAGAGGATTGAGGCCTATCAGTTACCCATAACCTAGTTTAGTCCATCTGGTGACATGATTTTACTTGGGTATGGCCACTATACATGCTACAGCTTCTTGGAGTTACGGGCGAGAGTTGGGTGACCAGCTCCACAGCAAAGGTGGATGAGTAGCCCTGAAAAGGACTTGGCAAGCCCTTATACCAGAGGTGCTAGTCCTCTCTTAATACTCTATATGCCCCAAATATACATGCACAGGCACAAACACACAAAAAGCATGACCATTGTGGGGAATTTAATTGTGGGGTGTTTAATTTTTAAATGTTTGTATCGGGGGTTTCATTTTTCTTTCTTTCGCAATGAAGGGATAGGAGAGATTATAAAAAGCAAAAAAGGTTAATTTTTGTTGATTCAAAAATCAAATTTAATTTTAAAAATTAAAAATATCAAAAAAGTAAGCCTCAGCTCTAAGATTATAGGTTACAGAGAAATTACAGACCTGACTTAGCAGAAGCATGTCCTAATCCAGGGCTCACTTATATTTGTTAAAACATAGGACCCATCACAGTCCAAAAAGACTTTTTAAAAAAATGGACTGTGGATGAAGATGAAGTTGTTGATTTGAATAATCACAAATAGGTTCAGCATGATGAGATAGTATACCAGAAACCTCATGGTCTCTCATTTAAATAATATTTCAGTCTTCAGATCCTCATTTCATAATCTAAGAAGACCTAATGAGCTTGCTTATGATATTCATCCAAAAATCAAGATGAAATTTTAGCTTCTAGACCAAAATTTTGAAATCTTTACAAGAAAAAACATAATGCCTTTTTTATGCATTAAGTATGAAAAGCATTCTTTGCATTTATATAGGGATCTGAAAATGATTGTACTTTGTTAGGATTAAATCTTGACTATACCAAATTTTGCTGCTTTATTTGAGAATGGAACAGAAATGTCCAGAGTAGGGGAGAAATATTGGAAAGAAATTATTTCACTAAAGAAAAATATACAAGCCTAATTTATTTGGTTTTATAAGGTTTCCTTACCATGGCTGCCCATTTATTTAACTTAATGAAAAATTTTTGTCAGGGTGATTGAACAAAATAGTGCTAGATTTTTCTATTGGGAAAATAAATTTGAAGAATCAGTGAAGTCAAGAATGGTCCTCAACTTACGGGTCTTCATATTGGGAAAGTGATGAAAGATGAACATTTTAAAGAACATTTTGCAAGGCAGCTAGGTGGCACAGTGGATATATCACCAGCCCTGAATTCAGGAGGACCTGAGTTCAAATCTGGCCTCAGACACATAACACTTACTAGCTATGTGACCCTTGGCAAGTCACTTAACCCTATTGCCTAGACAAAACAAACAAAAAATAAAGAACATTTTGCTAAAGTAGAAAGAACTACTATCAATTTAGGTGATTAAAACCTTTTTTTAAGGAAACTATTAGGTGGGAAATTATCAGGAAAGTGAGAATTATCTTCTCAAAGAGTATAGAGGTATGGGATGTAGTCTGTTACTAAAGACCACTTTTGTGGATTTGCATTTGTATTTTCTCATGGAAATCTGGTTGATGATACTGTGATCAATACATCTCCATCAAGGAAAAAAATGGATATTAAAAATATTATATTGGAGTGTTACTTAGGTCTGTTCCTCAAACAAAATACATCAGCATTAGCTACATTTCAGGTGAATTGAAAACATCAACATTAGTTTATTTCAGGTGAATTAAATTAGCACAATTCTTTTTAGTAAAATTGATTTTTAAGTTAAAACTTAGATTCCATAAAATATAATAAGCACAATCTCAAATCATGTTTGAAATCAATACAAAATTTACCATAAAATTCTCCTATCTTTAAGGATGTGGCAAGAAGAAAAAATTCTTAAAGCTATATTTGCCCAATGAGATGGAAGTTTGTAAAGTAGGCCCATCTCATTTTACCACAATTCTAAAGAGTTTTAAATTTCAGCAAAGTCTATGGGTAAGACAAAAATAGGTAAGACACTAATCCCTATGAAGGAATATGAGAAATTTTCCTTCCGCAGAAGCCTTTACTATCTCTAGGCAGAAAAATAGAAATGCCCTTTTCAACTCATAGCACCTCTTTCCAGAATAGTCCAATGACAACTCAGTCACTGTGCCTAAATAACTATAAAATTATCGGTCTCCTACTTTTCTGCCATACTCTCCCAGCATTGTATACTTCTATTTTAAAGTTCTATGTTTAAATTATACCTTTTATCATGTTTCTTTGATTTTTCTCTATTTTTCAAGAATGAAAAAATGTTCAACTCTATCCAATTTGCACAATGATTGGACAATGGCAAACAGTGAAACTTACCTGTAGGCTGGTTCTTTCCTAGGACAATAAATTTTTTAAAAAGCCTTAATCACAGAAAATAGCAGTGCTCTGGACTGATGTTTGACTGGAAGAAGCATTAATAACTAAGTGAATCAAGAAAAACTCACATAAGATAGTGGCACCTGACCTGTGCTTTGAAGTAATCTAGAGATACTGAAAGGAAAAGTTGAGGAGAGGAAGCATTACTTGCAAGGGAAACAGACCGTACAAAGGAAAGAAGACAGTGAGTGGACCAGATTGGCTGGAATGTAGCATACACAATTGACTTAATAAGAAATATCTAGAAATATTATTTTTACTCCTTAATTTTGTTTTATTTTTAGATGGGGAACTCATGGAAGCTCATGTAAAATATTCAGTATCAGCTTGAGGATTTTGCATTTTCTCTAAGAGCAAATGAAGACTTTTTTGAGCAGGGAGGTAGTATAAGTTTTACAACAAGATAACGAGTTCTGTTTTGGCCATGCTAAGCTTGAGATGTTGATAGATTGTCAGGTGGAAATGTGTAGCAAGAACATCATAAGGGACTAGAGTTCATAAGAAAGATTATAGCTGTATATGTATAGTTAAGAATCTTTTGCATGGAGACAGTAATTGAACTACTGTTTCTTAATGAGATCTCAAAGGAGAGATCGGAGTCACAATAGAATACCCTAATAGATTCTTGGAGGACACCCACACAGAGTTGGTGGAAGATAGGTGATAATTTAGCAAAGATAAATGAGGAATCAGGCATGGAAGATGAGGATCAAGAAAGAACATTGTCACAGAATCCAAGTAAGAAGAAACTATCTAGAAGGAGGAAGTGATTGACAGATGCAAACTGTCAGAGGTTACTTGATCAAAAGTTGCTGTGGGATTGGATAGAATATGAAAAGATCAGTGGATTTAGAAGTTTAAAAGTCATTGGAAACAGTAGATAGAACCATTTCAGTCAAATATTAGAGTTACAAACCAGATTGAAAATGAGGGGGAACTAAGGAAATGAATGCAATGAGTATAAACAATACTTTTTAAAAATAATCGTTCATGAAAGAAATACAAAATATAGCATGATAGCTAGAGGGAATGGGAGAGTCAAGTAAAAGATTTTTAAGAATAGAGGAGACTGGGCATGTTTTAGGTGGCAAAATATCATACAGTTTGTAGAGAGAAACTGAAGATGAAAGAGAGCTAGGAAGTTATCAAAGAGTAAATTTCTGGAAGAGAGAGGAATGAATAAAATCAAGGCTACAATTGAAAGGTTTGGCATTGGTAAAGACAAGAGATGCCTCATCATCAGAGAGAAAAGGGGAAATGAATGAGAAATGCAATATAAGAAATGTAGAATAGGAGAGAAGGAGCTCATGATAGATGGCTTCAAATTTCTTACTAGCATTGAAATCAGTCTCTTTGCTATAAAAAAGGGGTGGAGCAATATTTGAACTAGATCCTCTTATATGATTCCGTGTTCCTTCCAGTGCCAAGTAACAGCTATATGATGTAAATGTGTATGTTGGTCCTCCTGAAGAATGAAAACAAGTTGGAGGAAAACATTCCACTCCATTTTATTAAAAAAATAGAATTTTCCTAAAAGGAATATAATGGTAGTTCCCCGGGGGAGTTACTTGGATTAAAAAAAAAAAATAAAAGTTTGAAAGTCTCCCTTCAAGAAAACATGAGAATAAAGAAAAGATTGTAATGTCTTATATAGAGAATACAAACTCTATATTTCAGTCATAACAAAGCAGCTTCTTTTTGTTGAATGTGTATGTTCATTATCAGGAAGAAAGAAATATGTCTTTAAAATGGAAGAAATTCTTAAATGTGAAAAGCAAGCAAGTCAACATAATAAAAATGACAAATCTATCTAAGCTAATATACTTATTCAGTGTCATACCAAACAACCTACCAAAGAATTATTTTATAAATCTAGAAAAAATAATAACAAAATTCATCTGTAGGAACAAAAGGCCAAAAATATCAGGCACATCAATGAAAAAAAATGTGAAGGTGGCCTAGCATTATTCAGATTTCAAACTAAATTATAAAGTGATAATCAAGAAAACAATCTGTAGTGACTAAGAATCAGAAAAATTGATTAGTTGAATAGATTAGGTATGCAATATGTATTAGTAAATGATCATAATATTCTAGGGTTTGATAAACCCAAAGATACAAACTAACCATTTGACAAAAATTGTTGGGAAAACTAGAAAATGGTTTGCAGAAACTAGGCATAGACTAACATTTCACACCATATAACAAGATAAAATCAAAACAGGTACATGATTTAGACATAAATGGTAATATTACAAGCAAATTAGGGGATGTTAAAATATATTATCTTTCAGACCAAAGGATAAGGGAAAAGTTTATGATCAAACAAGAGATTGAACAGATCACAATAAGTAAAATGGACAATTGTGATTACATGAAATTTAAAATGAAAGTTTTTGTACAAACAAAACCAATTCAGCAAAAAATAGAAGAAAGGCACTGATAAAGGCCTCATTCCTCAACTATATTGGGGAATAAGCCAAATTTGTTAAAATAAGAGCCATTCCTCAATTAAAACATGGTCAAATAAATAAACAGGTTGTTTTCAGAAGAAGAACTCAAAGTTATCAATAGTCACATAAAAATGCTATATATCACCATAGATTATAGAAATATGAATTAAAACAATTAGGTATCATCTCATGTCTATCAGATTGGCTAACATGGTAGAAAAGGAAAATTAGAAATGCTGGAAGGGATACAGAAAAGTAAGTACACTAACATACTAAAAATAGGTACACTAATGTATTTCTGGTGGACTTATGAATAAGTCCAATCATCCTGGAAAATAATTTAGAATTATAATAAAAATGTGCATATACTTTGTTTCAGCAATACCACCACTACTAGGTCTATATCTGAAAGAGATCTAGGAAAATGTAAAAGTATCTATTTGTGCAAAAATATTTATAGCAGCTCCTCTGGTGTTGGCAAAGGATTTGAAATTGAAGGAATTCTTATCAATTGTGGAATGTCTGAACAAATTGTGGTAAATGATTGTGATGGTATGCTATTAACCTATAAAAAATGAGGAGGAGGACAGTTTCAGAAAAACCTGCAAAGACTTATATTAACTCATACAAAATGAAGTGAGAAGAACCAAGAGATCATTGTGCACAATTAATAACAATGTTTTAATGATGATTAGCTGTGAAACCTTTGGCTACTATGATCAATGTGGTGATCCAAGATAATTCCAAAGAACTCATGATAAAAAATGTTATCTATCTCCAGAGAGAGAACTCATTAATTTCTAATGGAGATTGGAGTATATTCTTTAAAACTTTATTTGTCTTGTTTTATTTTTCGTTTCTTTTCTTTTGCAACATGGCTAATATGTAAATATGTTTTGCATGACTTCACATGTTTAAAAGATATCAAATTGCTTGCCTTCTGAAGGAAAGGGGAGAGTGGAATGGAGAGAAATAATTGGAACTCAATTTTTTAAAAAAATTTTTAATTTTTTACATATAATTTGGAAATCTTTAACATGAATATGTAAGAAAGAAAGAAAGAAAGAAAGAAAGAAAGAAAGAAAGAAAGAAAGAAAAATAAAGGAAAACAATGGTGTCATCAGAGTAATTTACATACCTGCTGGAAAAAAGAGGAAATAGGTTAGGAATATACCAAATACCTAAACAGACTGTCACAAAGGAGCTATAGTATTAATAATGGTAGATAGTGTGTAATTATACAGACATCTCGTACAGGTCACTCATTATCCAATTCAGAGAAGTGGACAATTTATTGATTATAACAATAACTTCATTTTTCAATTGGTGAAAAAAAAGGAAAGGAACATCTTGATTTGATTTTCATGAATAAGAAATTGCTGAGAGAGAGAAGATGAGAAGCTTGAGGTGCAGCAATTGTCCCATCTAAGAATTTGTAATATAAAAGGACAAAAGGTAGGTGTTTTCTAAAGTGCATACTAAAATTTGGGAAATTAGATTTCAAAATGGTCAGAGAAAAGATGGAGAGGATCCCATGGCCTAAAGTAATAGGAAATTATCCATGGTTTCCTTGTAAATTATTATGATGTGTTGTGGTAGGCAAAGTGTGGGGTAACTAATAATAATAACAATAATAATAGTGGAATTTCAATTTAACATTCCAGAAAAGTTGAGTAATAATAGTCATCATTCTTATATTTATTTTTTGAATACTCTCCTAAAGAAACCTATAGGATCCCTGAAGTAAACAAAGGGACCTCATACATTTGAGCAATGTATCCTTTCTTCAGTGGAGAAGTTTAGCTCCCAAGCTACACAATTCAGGAGTGAGATAAGCATTTGTTATAAAAGGCAGGTAGGTGCTGCCGTGCATAGAGTACCAGACCTAGATTCAGGAAGACCTAAATTCAAATCCATCCTCAAACACTTACTATCTTTGTGACCCTAGGTAAGTCACTTTACCCTGTCTGCCTCAATTTCTTCATCTTTAAAAATGATCTGGAGATGGAAATAGCAAACCACTCCAATGTCTTTACCAAGAAAACTCCAAATGCATCAGGAATAGTCTGACATGATTGAAATGATGGAAGAACAACAATGTTTGTGATCACCCTTAATCCACTTAACTAAGAAAAACTTTGTTCTCAATCTCTCACCCAGCTTTCCAAGGGACTTTTCTCAGGAGTTTAACATGGGCTTTAGAGAATATTATTTCTTATTTTTTCTACTTTGACTAAAAATGTTGGTTTTAATATGCTTGACAAAAGCACAGAAAACTATGAGTTCATAGGATTTGAAACCCCAAATGAATGAGAAGCTGATAAGAAAACACCTAGTTGTTCTCCTAACTTAGCACTATATTGCAGAAATACCTGGCAGGATTTCTGAGGCATTGAAAGATGCTCTGAGAAATAGCATAGTGGAGTGTCAGTCATTAAGGAAATTAGTCAAGATGAATTTATTCAGTACTTGCTATGTGTCAAGCATTGTCCTAAGCATTAGGATACAAAGAAAGGTGAGAAACAGTCCCTGATATAAAGGAGCTCACATTCTAATCAAAGAGACAACATGTAAGCAATGATAGAAAAGATAGAGATACATATTGGACAAACCAGAGAAAGTCAACAGAGGGAAGACACTTATATAAAGGGGGATCAGGAAAGGCTTCCTATAAAAGATAGGATTGTAACTGTGACTTAAAAAAGGATAGTGAAGGAAGGAGGTAGTCAGGCAATAAACATTTATTAGATGCCTACTGCATGCCAGGCACTATGCTAAGTGCTGAGTATGCGAAAGAGGCAAAAGACAGACCCTGCCTTCAAGGAGCTCCCAGTCTAAAAAGGAAAACAACAAGCAAACAAATATGTGCAAACAAGCTGTGTAAAGATATAAATAGGAAATAATTAACGAAGGGAAGTCACTAGAATTTAAATGGGTTAGAAAAGGCTTCCTGGAAAAAATATTTGTCAGGAAACAGAAATGAGGAGGGAGAGAAATGCCCAGAGTTAGGAGATGGAGTGTCTCATGCAAGGAATAACAAGGAGGTTGGTGTCACTGGAAAACAGAGAAAAGTTGGTGGGAGCCAGGTTATAAAATGGTTTGAATGTCAAACAGAAGATTTTATATGTGAGATAAAAACACTGGAGTTTCTTGAAGAGTGGGTTGGTCAGAACTGTTTAATGAGAACAAATGACAGACTTCTTTCAATATTCACAGATTTCACATGTAAGAGGGGTTACACTTGTCTTGTTTGGTCCCAAAGGACAAAAATATTGGCAACAAGTACAAATTGCAGAGACACAGATTTCAACTAAATGTGAACCATTCAAATTGAGATACATTTCCTCAGGATTTAATGTATTAGTACTTGGGTATGATTTTTAACTAGATAACTTTTGACATGTCTTCCAATGCTGAGATTCATTTGAGTCTGTACTTTTCCCCATCTTCTGAGTCCAAGACCAAGGCATTATGTAGCAGGGCAGTCAAGGTTCTAGGACCTAAGAAACATTCATAGGATTTCTGATTACAGGATGCCAGTGTTTAATAGTAGCAACTCACCAGAGTTCTGCCTGTGATCTCCATAAGAAGTAGCATGTTATATCAGAAAGGACATAAGGTTTGAGGATAGAGGTTACTGTCTCCTCATCAAACTGCAGAGATAGCTTGGTAGTATAGTACATAGAGTCCTAGGCCCTGAGACAGGAACCTCATTTCAAATCCAGTCTCAGAGACTGGTTGTGTGAGCCTGGGCAAATCACTTAACTTCTGGCTGCTTCATTTTCCTCAACTGTACAATGTAGATAATAATAGCATCTACCTACCTTCCAGAATTATTGTGAGAATAAAATGAGATGATATTTATAAAGTACTTTTTAGTTCAAGGACTTGTTTATTATCTGAACTACATTTGCTCTTCAAATGCATTCCTATTTTTTCCAAGTGCAGCACTATAAATGGCCTTTGATTTAATCATTAAAAGTCATTTGTAAACCTTATTTTTTGTCTATATCACTTTCTTAATTATATCCTAGGGACAAGTCAGGAAAAGGCTTTAAATGTTACATAAGAGGTCCTTCAAATAAGCCTCTATTGTTTATATCTTACTAGGTCTAGCTCTTCCAGCTCTTCCAGTTGCTTTGTCCAGTGTTACACAGTTCATTTCTTTTATCTGCACCTTCAGTTGAGTTGAAACTATTCATCGCTGACCTTCTAATGATTCTTGAAACTTTTACTCATGAAACACTGGAGCTTAAGAAAAATAGTTTTATCCAGAAGAAATGATTATAATGAAACATTCAATATTGAGGGCATTTTACCAAAATGTTCTTGCATTAATAAAATATTAAAATAAAATAAAGTTTTCCCAAAGAAAATGTTTCTGTATGAAGTTGATTCCCAAGGAAAAGCTCTTCCAGTAACTTTGATCTGTGAGAACAAAAGGCTTAGAGCATTTACATAAAGAAAAATAAATTCTATAAAGTTTAAAGCTCATTAAATTCTTATCATACCTGTTATAATCAGGCTAGGAAGGAAACTCACATGTTCCCTGAAGTCAGTTGATTTTCTTGTGATATTTAAATAAATGAGTGGTGTTTTTCGGCCACAAATAACATCAAAGCATACTATTCGTGTGTTGGGATCACTGTACTCCTGTTGCTCTGAAGTTAATCATCTTTACAATTATACAATCAAATGAAGGAAGTTTAACAATTTTTTTAATAGAGGGAAAAGAATAATCCCTCAGGCTTCTCTTCACACAAGAAGAAAAAAGTCTGAAAAAAGGAAAAGATTCTATTAATTTTAGGTCCCTAAGGAATTCTTTTTTACACAAATATGTACAATTTCAGTAGATCTCATGAGAGTGGGGAAGTGAGAATTTCTTCAGGCCCTAGACCTTGGCATGTATTATCACTCACAAAATAAAGAGGAAATGCAAACAAGAATGAGTAGGGCTCAAGAGGCTTCAGTTTCTGAGATATTTGGATTATTTGCTCCATTGTCCAGCCATTCTGATGAAATCAGTTAAAAATAAAGGGGGAAAATGAAAGAGAAAAACTTTTATCATTTCTTCAATTTCAGATGGTGGAAAAAAGATATACCTAAACTTAAATATCAAGGTAATTTCCCATTCATAGCTAATACATTTATCTGATAAGAGGAATCTTCTTTCCTTTTCTGTCTGTAAATTAGATGTCCTGGTCTTGCTGAATTAAGAGGAGATATATTAAATCCTATGAATTATTTACAGGGAGGTCTAGAAAGCTAGAGATACAAAGAAAAACACTTTATTATTTCAGTTTGGTAGATTAAATCTGACTAAAATAAATTTGACTAAAATAAAAATAAAATAAGCATATGTTTTCTCTAAAACATATATGAAATTCCTATAACAAAAAATTGGATTTATGAAAGAACTGCCTGTAATGTTCAATAGGCTTTTAAATATTGTGGTTTATATTGTCAACATCATAGGAAAACAAATTTTTCTACTTTTTGACAGAGAGTATGCTTATTGAATTTACACGGTATTGCACCTATCTCAGGCCAAAGGCAAATGGTACCTAAAACAACAATGTTAGTTCTTTTGTCTCTCTCATTTTTATTCTTCCTTACTGAAGAGTAGGGGATGGGAGAAACATACTCAGAAGTGAAATTGATATAGGGACAAAAGATACTAATATTTTTAAAAGACAGAAATCTAGTGTTGGTGAATTTCATTGGCTGTATTTTTTTTCAATTTCAGAGCAATTCTTTACACAATTTAAAGATAACAGAGATCTCTCCTAACATTATTGTCCTTAGCTAATTAATATGATGGGGCTGGTAGGTGGTGTAGTGGATAGAGCTCTGGTCCTGGAGTTAGGAAGATCTGAGTTCAGATTTAGCCTCAAATACTGACTAGCTGTATGATACTGGACAAGTCACTTAACCCTGTTTGCCTCAGTTTCCTCATCTATAAAATGAGCTAGAGAAAGAAATGAAAAACCACACCAGCACCTTTGCAAAGAAAACCCCAAATATGTTCACAAAGAGTTGGACACATCTGAAAAAATGAAACAGCCACCCCAGATAGTCATTCTTTAAGACAAACACCCTCCCCAGGGGACACAGCCTTAAAGTAGGTCCAACTTATTCATTCATTCCATTTATTAATTCATTCAGAGAATGGCACCTAGTAAGCATTTAATATTTTTTTTCATTCAGTAAGTAAGTATTTTTTGAGTACCTCCTAAATATTTAGCATTTGGTAGGCCTGTGTGGGATAGAAATAAGATTACATAATAGTCCCTGGCCTTGAGGAGTTTATAGTTTCACTGGGAAGATAGGATACATAAATTAAGCTAAAAAAGAATATGGTACAGTATACAAAATGCTAAAGTATTATGAATAATATAAATAGTAACGTTAGAGGAGGGAAAGAAACCTCTGAGCTTGAATGTGTAAAGAAAAAAATATTGGAAGAGGTTAATTGAAGGTAGACTTTGAAAAGTAGATAGGATTTGGAAAAAAAACAGGCATTTAGGGAGTGGATCTGAACTTATGATTCTATCACTATAGGGAAATCATAGTGAAATTTTCTCCACTTACTTTAAAATAGCAATTCTTTTAGAACTTTAAGGACTCCGAGAGAAAAACTTATTAATGTTAACTAGTTATTGGTATCCATATTTAGGACTTGATCCTAGGTCTTATTGACATTAAGGTGAGCCCTATATGTACCATGCTGTGTGGCTTCCAGGACAACAATGAGCAAAGACATTAGAAAGAAAAAAAATGAAGTAATCACAAAACAACTAACTTATCTAAACTGCCAGGTTCATGTTAGATAAGAATGAGAGGAGAGTTAAGCTTAGAAAAATAGGTTGATAAAATATTTTTTAATTAACAAATTTATTTATTTTTAGTTTTCAACATTCACTTCCACAAGATGTTGAGTTCCAAATTTTCACCCCATCTCTCCCCTCCCCCAGCCCAAAATGGCATGCATTCTGAATACCCCTTCCCCTAGTCTGCCTTCCTTTCTATCTCTACCCCCCTTCTCTTATTGCCTTCCCCTTCTATTTTCCTGTAGGGCAGGAAAGATTTCTGTACCCCATTTCCTATATTTCTTATTTTTCCAGTTGCATGTGAAAACATTTGTTTAAACTTGTGTTTTTAAAACTTTGGGTTCCAAATTTTCTCCCTTCCTCCCTCCCCACCCACCCTCATTGAAAAGGCAAGCAACTCAGTATAGGTTATACATGTGCAGTTATGTAAAACACTTCCATAGTAGGCATGCTGTGAAAAACTAACTCTATTTCCCTTTCCTATCCTGCCCTCCCCCATTTATTCTATTCTTTCTTTTGACCCTGTCCCTCCTCAGAACTATTTGCTTCTGATTACCCCCTCCCCCAATCTGCCCTCCTCTCTGTCATCCCCCTACTCTCTTGACCCCTTAACCCCTATTTTCCTGTAGGGTAAGACAGATTTCCATACCCAATTGAGTGTGCATGTTATTCTCTCCTTAAGTCAAATCCTATGAGAATAAAATTCACTCATTCCCTCTCACCTTCCCCCATTTCCACTCCACTGTAAGAGCCTTATCTTTTCTGGTTTTTTTTGTGAGATAATTTACCCTGTTCTAACTCTCCCTTTCTCCTTCTCCTAGTATAATCCTCTCTCACCCCTTAATTTCATTCTCCAGATATGACCCCTTAATCTTCAACTCAGCCTGTGCCCTCTATCTATCTATCTATCTATCTATCTATCTATCTATCTATCTATATACTTACATATAATTTTTCCCTCCAACTACCCTAATACTGACAAAGGTTTCATGAGTTACAAATATCATCTTTCCATGCAGAATGTAAACAGTTCAACCTTAATGAGTCTCTTATGATTTCTCTTTCCTGTTTACCTCTTCGTGTTCTATTTGAGTCTTGTATTGGAAAGTCAAATTTTCTATTCATCTCTGGTCTTTTCATCAAGAATGCTTGAAAGTGCTCTATTTCACTGAATGACCACTTTTTCTCCTGAAGGATTATACTCAGTTTTGCTGGGTAGGTGATTCTTGGTTGTAATCCTATCTCCTTTGCCCTCCAGAATATTATATTCCATGCCCTGTGGTCCCTTAATGTAGAAGTTGCTAGATCTTGTGTTATCCTGATTGTGTTTCCACAATATTTGAATTGTTTCTTTCTGGCTGCTTGCAATATTTTCTCCTTGACCTGGGAACTGTGGAATTTGACTATACTATTCCTAGGAGTTTAGCTCTTGGGATCTCTTTCAGAAGGATAGCAGTGGATTCTCTCAATTTCTGTTTTGCCCTCTGGTTCTAAAATATCAGGGCAGTTTTCCTTGATCATTTCTTGAAAGATGATGTCTAGGCTCTTTTTTTGATCATGGCTTTCAGATAGTCCAATAATTTTTAAATTATCTCTCCTGGATCTATTTTCCAGGTCAATTGTTTTTCCAATTAGATATTTCACATTGTTTTCTAATTTTTCATTCTTTTGGATTTGTTTTACAGTGTCTTGATTTCTCATAAAGTCACTAGCTTCCAATTGCTCTATTCTAATTTTTAAGGAAGTATTTTCTTCAGTAATCTTTTGTACTTCCTTTTCCATTTGGCCAATTTTATTTTTTAGGGCATTCTTCTCCTCATTGACTTTTTGGACATCTTTTGCTATTTGGGTTAGGCTATTTTTTAAGATGCTATTTTCTTTAGTATTTTTTTGGGTCTCCTTTAGCAAGCTATTGACTTGTTTTTCACGATTTTCTTGCATCACTCTCATTTCTCTTCCCAGTTTTTTTCCTCTACTTCTCTTACTTGCTTCACAAAATCGCTTTTGAACTTTTCCAAGGCCTGGGACTGATTCATATTTTTCTTGGAGGCTTTGGATGTAGGAGCTTTGACTTTGTTGTCTTCTTCTGGTTGTATGTTTTGATCTTCTTTGTCATCAAAGTAAGATAATATAGTCTGACTCTTTTTGCGCTGCTTACTCACGATCCCGGCCAATTACTTGAGTTTTAACTCTTTGTTAAGGTAAGAGTCTGCTTCCTATATGGAGAATGTACTGTCCCAAGCTTCAGGGGTGTGTACAGGTGTTTTCAGAGATATTTCTAGGGACCTGTAAATTTTCAGTTTTTCCAAGGTGCTATGATAAGGGATTATGTGTTTCCTCTCCACCACCATAACAAGCTCCACCATGCCAGCACTTCTCCTCACCTCAGGAGTGCCCCTCAGAACTGTGACCCAGATCCAAGCATGAGTAAAGCAAGAGATTCCTGCCTCAGCACAGGCAAAGAGATCCCTGCAATCCCCCTCTGATCAACCACTTAATTCCCCTTCAGTCTGTGGGCCAGAAGCTTAGGAAGCAGCCACTGCCTCAGAGGCCGCGCTTGGGACTTGCGGCTGAGACCTAGCTCCTTCTCTCACTGCAGTCACAGACTTTTCCTATTGACCTTCTAAGTTGTCTTTGGCGTTCATGGGTTGAGAAGTCTGGAAACTGACACAGCTGCCTGTGAATCAGTCCTCTGAGGCCTGCTCCAGGTTCGCTGTGGCCTGCGCTCCCATGCCATACTGCACTCCTCTCCCTGCCTGACACGATATACCTTCCCAATCAACCATCCAGTTTGTCTTGGCCTAGAAATTTGTTTCACTCTGTCTTTTTGTGGGTTCTGCTGCTTTAGAATTTGTTTAGAGCCATTTTTTACAGGTATTTGCAGGGGTTTGGAGGAGAGCTAAAGCAAGTCACTGCTTTCACTCCACCATCTTGGCTCCACCCTTGATAAAAGATTTTTGAAGGAGAGTAGGATATCAATTTAAATGGGTTGTAATTTATACTCAGCAGAAAATAATTGAAGGATTTGGAATAAGGAAGCTATGCAAGGTGGGGAAATTTGGGGGGAGTTCCATGGGTTGCAACTCCATAGAGTTGTAAGGGACTCAATCCAATGAAATTAATTTACAGATAAGGAAAATGAAGCCCAAGGACATTAAGTGACTTCCTAAGGTCTAAAATCAAGTAAATACCAGATCCAAGATTCAAAACTATCTATTTTACTTCCAGATTCCCTGTTAGAAAACTGACAGCTATGATGCAAATGGATTGGGGAGGTGAGAGACTGAAAATAGTGATGGGATTTTAATAATTTCTTACTCAGACTAAGGTAGCAACAGGATAAAGGAAGAAATAAATGCATCATGCATTGCAAAAGAAAATAATGATAGGATTTTCCCCTTACACAAGATAGGGGAACAAAGGATACAAATGAGAACTTCTAGGGTATGAATCTGCATCACAGGGAATATGGTTGTTTCTCTGATGAAATAGGAAGCCGGGGGGATAATGGTTGAAAAGAAAAAATATTATATTCAATTGTAGACAAGTTGAATGTGAGATGATAATGAAGCAAAATAACTTCTCAGCTCTGTTATCTGTGTGACCATGGAGAATACATGCAACTACTCTGTTTCTAAATTTCCTCAGCTATAAAATGAGAGTTAGACTACAGGTTCTCCAAATTTTCTTCCAATTTTGTATTTATGATAAATATCCAATAGGCAATTAGAAATTTTGGACTTTGGAGGAAGAGGAAGGCTGAATGGAAGGAAAAGTATATTAAATTTGGAGTGAGAGAACCTGGGTTTAAATCTTGGCTCTGGCTACCTGATTCTGAACAAGTGACTTCATGTGTCAGGATCTCAGTCTCAAAATAGGTAATGTTACGGTAACCTTTCCAGCTTTAAGTCTATGAGAATATGATATAAATTTTAGAATAGGAAGTATAGTAAATATATGCAGAATAGTAAAAATACACCAAGGAAAAGAGTTAAGAAAAGGGAGGAGAAATCTAGTAACTATTCCTTAGATAAATTTCATCACTCAGGGCAGAAGGAGATATACAAGTAAGTTAAGGATGAAGAATCATATTGGGGTAGGAAAAAAAACAAGGAAATTCAGTGAAGCAGAGAGGAAAGGCTGGGGCAATAATGTTGAATATCCCTCCTCGAACCTTAACATTTTGTACGTCTAATGCTCTGGTTAAATACCATTCCACTCTTCATTGTCATTATTTCCAATTATCTTCTCTCCTCTCATCCATGTGACAAATTATATCTAATTTTCTAGGTACCTAGTAAATTGTCTTGAACATAACAATTACTAGGGAGATGGGAGAGGGAGAAAAGTTGAATAAATGAATGGATGAATAAAAAAGAAAGAAGTAAATGTTATAGAGGTGATATTGTTGTTGTTCTGTTGTTTCAGTCATGTCCAACTCTTTATGACCCCATTTGCAGTTTTCTTGGCAAAAAATACTGAAATAGTCTGCCATTTCCTTCTCCAGCTCATTTTGCTGATAAGGAACTGAGGCAAAGAGAGTTAAGTTACTTGCCCAAGGTCACACAGCTAGTAAGTGTCTAAGGTAATATTTGAACTCACAAAGAAAAATCTTCCTGACTCCAGGGTTGGCAGTCTATCTACTGTACTACTTAGCTGCCTAGAGGTGATGAGCATTTTATTATAGATCTTTAGAGGGAGTAGTTTTAATACAGTGTATTGCAAATTTAGATTATTAAAAACTAACACTAGAATCTGAAATAGAACCTCAGATTTCATAGACTTTCAAGGGTCATTTAATCTAATCTGTAGTTAAGTGGGAATACTTTCTACATCCAAGACACATGGTCAGTCAGACTTTGATGATTTCTAACGAAGTACAATTCATTATCTTAGGAGTAAATACACTATTGTTAGAAGGTTTACCTTAAGATGTCAATTTTCCTCTCTGAAACTTTTACCCACTTGTTCTTAGTTCCTCTTGATGGGGTAAAAGAAAAAGTATAATCAATCTTCTTTATGACTGTCCTTCAAAGCAGAGAGATCTATAATTAGCTAATCTCTACCCCAACTCTCTTCCTACAGAATTCTTTTATTATTTTACCAGTGTTTTGTATTTCCTCACTCTATGCTGTTTGCTCTCCTTTGGATAAACTCTACTTTATAGATTATCCTTTGAATAAACACTAGCTAATGTCATTGCTAGAATATGGTTCTAGATATTCAATTTAATATTTCAGATGTGGGCTGAGTGTAGTGTATATTCATAGTTCTTGCCTTTTTTCTGGGTGCTATATTGCCACTAAATTCATCCTAAAATGTAATTAATCTTTCAGGGTTGCCATATTGCTTCTTGAGCTTGTGGTCTATGATAATTCTGTGAATGCCTTCATATGAACTATCATATAACAATTTGTTACCTATACTATACTTATGTTCCATTCCATATTTAATACAGTTTTTTAAACACATCAGAGTGGCATATATTCAAATTAAATTGAATCCTATTAGATTCAGCCCCTCATTCTATTCTGGTAGTATCTTTTGAGACCCATTCTTTCATTTGAAATGCTAGCTCTCCAACTCAAGTTCACTTTAGGTACAAATGTTATGGTTGTCATCAATGTCATCTTTGAAGAAAGTGATAAAAATATTGAACAAAAATAATCAAGAAGTGAGAGTTGGGACAGTATATAGAATACCTCACTCTAAGTAGAAATTGATCCATTAGGTGCTAGCCCCTGGTTCTAGAATGAAAGAATGAATAGTAATTAATATTCTAATATGAACTAAATAATTATATTAAAGTAAAACTCATTTATTAAATACAGTATATTAATCACTATATATACAAATAGAAATAAGATAAATACAAACATGATACAAATAAAAAATTGAGATAGTTCTTGCTCTCCAGAATCTTATATTTTAATTGTGGGAAACAGTGTATGGAAGAGGGTTTAGAGCTAGCTAAGATTTAAAGTCCAATTGGGTTCAATGGTATAAGAGATGGAAATGTCTGAGTATATGTAGGGCTCAGTGCTAGGAGAGATAGTAAGTCCACATAGTCTTATTTCTTACTGGAAGAATTGTAATTAGAAATTCCTTTTTATCAAAATCATGTGAGTTGCCCTACAGCTGAGATGGTGGGTCCAGGGGTCTGATCATTTGGAAGTGGCGAGTAGTCTTAAGGATCAAAAAGAATCTGGTACATCAAGGTCCATTCTTTGTGCGTTGACATAAGGATCAGTGAGTAGGGCTCATCATCTACCCAGGAGACAGAAAGGACAAGCAACCACTGGAAAGAAGATTGAGAGGGTAAAAGAAAACCCACTGAGATAGAAGAATTACTGTGTTTAGGGGGAAGGGAAGTATCAAAGGTCATAGGACCATAGGATAGTAAAGACCATCAAGTACAATTTACTCGTTTTAGTGCTGAAGAAATTGAAGCATCCAGAGCAGAAGTGACTTGTCCAGGGTCACACAGTAAATATCTGAAGCAGGATTTGAATTAGATCTTCCTGACTCCACATTTAATTTCCAGGATTCTACCCACTATCTGCTTCTAAATATCCTACATCCCCCACCACCATGGTCTGTTTAATGCTCTTTGGGATGCAGGTGTAAGGAAGAGAGAGTAGTAGTTCAGATGTCAGAAAAAAATCAACTGATAATAACTTCCTGATTATTAAGTGTAATAAGCAATTGTTGGATAATTTACTAATAGATTTGAAATGAAAGCCTTAATCTACTGATAAAGCCAGCCTTTGTTTTTGTCTTCAATAATAAAGGTGCTCAAAACTAATGGGTACAAATTTAACTGGGTGTAAAAGAGTATGCCTATACCAGGCTTAATGATTTTAATGATTGCATTCAAAATTTAATATAGGCTATGGTAACAAGTTCTACATATACAGCAAAATACAGACAGGGACCAATAATAAAATTCAGGTTTGGCCTTCATGATTGGTTTTTTGCTTAATGGTGTTAGATAATAGTGTGAAAAAGAAAAAAAAACATGAAGTTATCTTATAGCATTAAACATCCCAGAACTTTAAAGGTCAACTGTACTTTCAAAATCATCTGACCTAAACCCTTCACTATAAAGATGAAGAAACTGAGTCCAAAGAATTTGTGATTCACCCAAGGTCATGTAGCTAATTAATGGAGGATCAAAAAAACAGAATACCAAATTTCTTATTCTCAGGCTAGTACTGTTCCCTTTATATCAGAACATTTTTCCTAATACTGACATGTTATCTTGTGATTCTTAACTAACATCTCAAGAGTTTACAAAACATTTCTAAAATGAGTGGGCTAAATTACATTAAAAATCTTTTAAGATGTGATGAGCCTAGAGGGAGAGAAATAATTATTAATTTTATTTTTTAAAGGCCCATCATTTCTTCAAATCTAGTCATTGCCTCTCCTTTATATCAGGTCTCGTCATATTTAGTTTTCTGGCTTAGGTAAGTATCCATCTAATTTAGTGTAATGTGACAAATTCTGTCTGAAATTGTAGGGGAGAATTTGGTTCAGGACAGATATTTGTTATCAATTTGTGGAATTTGGATCATTATGGAGAGCAGTTCCAAATATACTATTGACACTGGATCTCTGACAAAGATGTTCTCCTTTTTCATGCCAAAACTGTTTTGTTTTTACATGTGGTAAATAGTGAGAATAGAAATTGGCTGTGGTTCATTATTTCTTTATTTCATATGCATGCAGCAATATTATTCCAATCCTACATAATTATGCCCAATTTGTCATTCAGAGGATAAAATCATTATAAACATTTATTTACTGTTTAGCATGTTTCTACTCAGGCACTGAATGGATAAGCTTCATTTAATGAAATAAAGAGCTAAATGCATACAGATTTCATTGTTATTAAACACCACTTAGTAGTATTATACAAAAAGGAAATGCCCAAAAAGCACATTTATGGGGCTCAGTGGAAGTCATCCATTAGAGTATTGTTTCAGGCTTTCACTGCTGTGGCTTATTTTTAGTGTTCTACTTTAAATAAACACAGATTGGATGTATTTAATTAGATGTACTGATTTTCTTACCACTGGATGCTGCAGTGTTTTCAATCTCTTAAATAACTTACGTAAATCTTGAGATGAACCATAGGACATGTAAAACACTAGGAAAGACAAAATCATAATCTAACTTCAAAGACCAATAAATTGCTTGCCTTGTTTACCCTCTCCACATGAACAATGTCATGCAAAATATCATAGACTAATTTACTAGCTGTTCATTCACTCTTGACTGACAATAAGACAGTTGACTATTACATGAAGGCACTAATCATTCTGATGTTCTTTTGTGAAAAAAGACAAATACAAGGGAGGCTACCAAAAGGAAGTGTAATATGAGCCAAAAAGGATATACTCTTATCATTATAAGATGATGGGACCCACTCAGTGCATTTTCATTGTCCATATATAGATGTGAGTATGATAGATTATCTATCTATATAACTGCATCTCATAACCTAGAAAATTGACAGTGTTCATCCATTTTGTTTTTGCCATGTGGATGGTTAGTCCAAATTATTTTAGTAGTGACAAGGTTTTTTTTCAGAAACTTTTATGTTCCACTAATTGATGTTAACAGAAATTCATTTGCAAACAAAACATCTAGAAAATTTCACCATTCCCTGTAGATTCTAGAACAGTTTGGGCTGTATTGGAAGCAAAAACTTTTGATGAGCATTTGTTTCCACTTCTTTTGTATTCCTGGGAGACTCATTGAATAAAGTTATAGCTGATCTACCTTTCAAGGAATCTTTAATAACTTTGAATAAATAAAACCCTGACAGAGCAGCCTTTTATAAAATGATGCTGAGTAGATACCTGGAACAGTGTGAGTATTTCTGTTGGCCGTGCCTCAAGAGACTATGAACAGAATTGGGAAAACAACTGATGGATCTGAGATCAGGGCATGGCAGAGTTCAGATCCAATGTTCTCTGATAGTTTTATGCATTATTCTTTTTTATTTATTTTTTTATTTTAATTAACTTATTTTGAATTATCAACAATCACTTCCATAAGCTTTCGAGTTTTAAATTGTTCTCCCCCTTCCTTCTCACCTCCCTCCCCAAGATGGCAAGAAAGAAGTTAAGGAGGTCAACAGAATATTAGAAAAGTTAGGTATGATAGACCTCTGGAGAAAACTGAATGAGGACAGAAAGGAATATGCTTTTTTTCTCAGCAGTACATGGCACATACACAAAAACTGACCATGTACTGGGCCATAAAAACCTCAAAATCCAATGCAGAAAGGCAGAAATATTAAATGCATCCTTTTCAGATCATGATGCAATAAAAATATATGTAATAAAGGGCCATGGAAAGATAGACTAAAAATAATTGGAAACTAAATAATCTAATCCTAAAAAATGATTGGGTCAAACAACAAATCACAGAAACAACCAATGACTTCATTCAAGAGAATGACAATAATGAGACAAGAAGAGATCAATGAATTGGGCATACAACTAAAAAAAACTAGAAAAAGAACAAATTAAAAATCCTCAATTAAACAACAAATTATAAATGTTGAAAATCAAAGGAGAAATTAATAAAATTGAATTTAAGAAAACTATTGACCTAATAAATAAAACTAAAAGCTGGTTTTATAAAAAAAATAAAATAGATAAACCTTTGCTTAATTTAATTAAAAAAGAAAGAAGAAAACCAAATTATCAGTATCAAGAATGAAAAGGGTAAATCCACCACCAAGGAAGAGGAAATTAAAACAACAATTAGGAACTATTTTGCCCTGTATGCCAATAAATTTGACAATCTTAGTGAAATGGTTTTATGCATTATTCAAACAGCAATGTTTCACTCACCTAGATATTTGTAAGTAATGGATGACAAGGGATTTTGAAAAAAAAGTTATGTAATATGTGAACATGATGAAACATAAATTAGAGTTGGAAAGAAAAAAATACTTTAAGGAAACAATGAGGAACAGCATCAAAAATATTTCCAGTTGTCCATTTTAGGATATCCATAAAGTAGCAGTGAAGTCAGAATGGACATTAGCCATCAAAGCTGGAATAGCTCTGGTAGTGTCATAATGATATAAAACTGGCTCTAAGGCAAAAAGCCAGTAACACATTCTTTATGTTCCATGGATAAAACAGCTTTTTGTTGTCCCCCTTTCCAGCCCCCAATAAATATATGTTGGAAGAACTTGAGGGCTATTTTGTCAGACCTTCACACATTGATAACAATAATAATAGTTATTATTTTAGTTATGTCTTATATGCATTAGCTCACCTTATCATCACAACAGCACAATGAGATAAGATATCATCTCTATATTTCAGTTGCAAAAACTGAGCTTCAGAGAGTCATCTGTACAGCTAGTAAATGTCAGCAAGATTCAAGCTTTAGTCTAATGTTCAGGTGGTGAGTTCTTTCTGACACATATAAAATGAAAACATTTCTGGTGTGCACATCAGGAGGCATAAGTTTGAATGCCACTTTAGACAATCACTATCTCTATGACCATGGGTAAGTCATTCATTTTTTTTTAGAACTTCATCTCCATCTACATCTAGAAATTTGACTGGATAATATTTGTATTACTTATGTCACAAAGTTTTTACAAGAAAGGTGCTCTGAAAACTTTCATGTGCTATATAGCTATTTTTTATGAATACCAGTCTCCACAGGTAATGCCATCTTTTACCTCAAAGAAATATTATTTAGATCATATATGAAGAACCAAAATTATAAAGCTGCTAATCAATCTATGTGGGTAGAATGCATTCTTCTTTCTCCTCCAATCTCAGGAAACCACTACCCATGGTTTCTATGACAAGTATACCTAATTTTAAATGAACAGAAATACCAGACCCAAAAGATAAAACTAACATGTGACTATGTCTTTGTATTTTGATTAGTGGTTGCACAGTCAGTATCATATACATATTTAAATGTCACATTTACCTTGAATCTAAACTCATTAAGAATGAGACCTGGATCTCATGCCTAACATCTAGGTCTCTAGTAAATTTTTAATGATTCTTTTTTCTAAAGGTTAGTGAATGTTATCATAATACACACACATACAGCGTACAAAGGGCACAAGGTACTATATTAGGTGCTAATTGTTTAGGAAGAACCATAAGAATTTTGAGGCAGCTGAATGATATGAAAGCTAGAGTACTGGAGTTGAACTTAGGAATAACTGAGTTTAAATCCTGCATCAAATTGCTATTTGTGTGATCCTGGGTCACTTTAAACCATATCCAACTTATTTTAATCATTTGAGGGGAATTGGAGAATAAGGAATAATAGCACATACCTTATAGAGTTGTTATAAGTATCAAATGAGTTATGTTAAATGCCTTGCAAACTTTAAAGTACTATATTAATGCTGGATTGTAGGATCACAAAATATTGCAAAGCTATACTTGCCATTATATGTTACAATAGGTCAATCATGTGGAAATTGATTATACATCCCAATGCTCACCTTCCTACTTTTTGTCTCAGCACTCACAATTTGTGCAGAAAATTAAAAGATAAATTAACAAAATACCATTGAAAGTATAAAGACAAAGATGTCATGTTTCTCTCAGGGAGAGTAGCTAATTCAATGGAAGACAGAAGACAAAAAAAAAGTTTTTGATAGGTTAGAATTTAGTAAGGAAAAATGAAAAACCTTACAATTATGTTCAAAGAATTTATTTCACACATACAAGATGGAGAAGACATGGTTAGACAGTAGTTTGTCTGAAAAAAAAAAAAGCCTGGAGGATTTCATGGACTACGAGCTCAGTTTGAGTCAATAGTGTGCTATCACAGTCAACAAAGCTAATGCATTCTTGAGATGCCTTAAGAAAGGCACAACTTCCAGCAATAGGAAAGTGTTATGTTGAACTCTGGTCCTAGTGAGACTACAGCTGTAGTACTATGTTCAGTTTTGGCCATTACATTTCCAGAAGGACATGAAAAAGCAAGGCAGTCAGCATAGTGGAGAATCTCTAGTAGATCGCAAATTTAGTTTTTTATTGAGTATTTTATTTTTCCCCAGTTACATGTAATTTTTATAGTATTCATTTTTATAAGATTTGAGTTCCAAACTTTTCTCCCTCATTCCCTCTTCTCTTCTCTTCTAAAACTGGAAGGCAGTTTTGTATAGTTTATACATGTGCTATCCTATAAAATATTTACATATTAGTCAGAGTTTTGAAAGAAGAAATAGAACAAAAGCAAAAAAATGAGAAAGAATGAGGTAAGAGAAAAAATATACTTTGATCTGCATTCAAAGTCCATCAGATCTTTATCTAGACATGGATAGCATTTTCCTTCCTGAGTTCTTTATACTTGTCTAAGATCATTGTGCTCCTAAGAGCTTAGTCATTCATGGTTGATCATTACATAGTGTTGCTAATAATGTGTACAATGCTTTTCCTGCTTCTGCTCATTTCACTTTGCATCAATTCATACAAGTCTTTCCAGATTTTTCTGAAATCTGCCTGTTCTTCATCTCTTATTGGGCAATATTATTCCATTATATTCATATGCCACAGCTTGTTCAGCCATTCCCCAAGTGATGGACATCTCCTAAATTTCCAATATTTTACCATGACAAAAAGGGCTGCTACAAATATTTTTGCACATGTAGGTCCTTTTCCCTTTTTAATGATCTCTTTGTGATACAAACCTAGTAGTGGTATTGCTGGATCAAAGGGTATGCACAATTTAGTTGTCTTTTGGGCATAGTTCCAAATTATTCTCCAGAATGTTTGGATCAGTTCACACCTTCATTAACAATGCATTAGTGTCCCAGTTATCCCACATCATCTCCAATATTTATCATTTTCCTTTTTTTTGGACATATTAGCCAATTGGATAAGTGTGAAGTGGTACCTCAGAGTTGTTTTAGTTTGCATTTCTCTAATCAAAAGTGATTTAGAGCACTTTTTCATATACCTATAGATAGCTTCGATTTCATCATTTGAAAACTGCCTGTTCATATCCTTTCACCATTCATTGAGGAAAGACTTGTTTTCTTGTAAATTTGACTCAGTTCTCTGTATATTTGAGAAATGAGGCTTTTATCAGAGACATTTGCTATAAAGATTGTTTCCCACATTTCTGCTGTCCTAATCTTAGTTGCATTGGTTTTGTTTGTACAAAAGCTATTTAATTTAATATTATCAAAATTATCTATTTTACTTTTGTAATGTTCTCTATCTCTTGTTTAGCCATGAATTCTTCCCCTCCCCACAGATCTTATAGGTAGACTATTCCTTGCTCTTCTAATTTGGTCCCGGTGTCACACTTTATGTCTAAGTCATGCCAAAGGTCTGTCATATCTAAGTTTTCTAATATTCTATTTACCTCCTTAGTTTCTTTCTTGTTTAGTTTTTTATTGAATTTATTGAGTTCTGAGAGGGGACAGTTGAGATCCTCCACTAGTATAGTTTTGCTCTCTACTTCTTCCTGTAACTTACTTAACTTCTTTAAGAATTTGGATGCTATACCACTTTGTGTATATATGCTTAGTATTGATATTGCTTCATTGTTTATGGTACCTTTCAGCAAGATATAGTTTCCTTCCTTATTTATTTTTACTTAGATCTATTTTTGTTTTCACTTTGTCTGAAATCAGGACTGCTACCTCTGCTCTTTTTTTTTCACTTCAGCTGAGGCATAATAGATTCTGATTCAGTCCCTCACCTTTACACTGTGGGTGTTTCTGCTTTGTGTGTTTCTTGTAAACAACATATTGTAAGATTCTGGTTTTTGATCCATTCTGCTATCCACTTCTGTTTTATGGGAGAGTTCATTCTATTCACATTCAGAGTTATTATAACTACCTGTGTATTTTCCTCCATCCCATTCTTCCTCCTTTCTGCCCTTTCTCATTTCACCCTTTCCCTCTTCACTAGTGGTTTGCTTCTGTCTACTATCTTCCCTGATCTGCCATCACTTCTGTCAGTCCATATGCCCCTTTTACTTGATCTCCTTCCCTCCTACTTCCCTGTCAGGTAAGACTGATTTCTATATTCAATGGATTATGTATATGATTCCCTCTTTGAGGCAATGCTAATGAGAGTAAGGGTCAAGAGATGCTCATTGCCCGCCCTCCCTTCTTTTCCTCCACTGTAATAGGTATTTTGTTCCTATTCATGTGCAATAATTTACCCCATTATATCTCTCTCTTCCTTCTGCACCCACTGTACTCCTCTTTCTCATCCCTTTTTTATGCCATTCTCTCCAATTCACTTTATACTCATACCCTCTGTCTATGTATATTCCTTCTAGGTGTACTGTGACATATATTTTTTAAGAATTACAAGTATAATCTTCCCATGTAGGGACATAAATAGTTTAGCTCTATTGAATTCCTTACGTTTTCTTTTCCCTTTTTACCTGTTTATGCTTCTCTTGGGTCTTGATATTGAAAGTCAAATTTTTGGTTTAGTTCTGGTGTTCTTATTATGAAAACTTGAAATCCTATTATTTCATTGAATGACCATTTTTCCCCTTGAAGTAAGATGCTTAATTATGCTGAGTAAGTGATTATTGGTTGCAATCCTAGCTTCTTTGACTTCTGGAATATCATGTTCCATGACCTGGAATCCTTTAATGTTGCAGCTGCCAGGTCCTGTGTGATCCTGATTGTGACTCCCAGATATTTGAATTGTTTGTTTCTGACCAACTGTCATATTTTTCCTTGACCTGATAGTTGTTAAATTTGGCTATAGTATTCCTTGGAGTTTTTTATTTTGGGATCTATTTCCTGAGGTGATCAGTGGATTCTTTCAATGCCTATTTTACTCTCTGGTTCCAGAATATCACAGCAGTTTTCCTTGATAATTTCTTGAAAGATGCTGTCCAGGTCCTCCTTTTGATTATGGCTTTCAGGTAGTCCAATGATTCTGATATTGTCTCTCCTGGATCTATTTTCCAGGTCAACTATTTTTCCCATGACACATTTTACATTTTCTTCCATTCATTCTTTTGAATTTGTTTGATTGATTTTTGATGTCTCATGGAGTCATTAGCTTCCACTTGCTCAATTTTAACTTTTAAGGTGTTGTTTTCCTCAATTAGCTTTTACACTCTCTTTTCTTTTTGGTCAATTGCACACTTTAAGGAGTTGCTTTGTTTAGTGGATTTTTATATCTCCTTTTCCACTTGGACAATTCTACTTTTTAAGCAGTTTTCCAAGCTATTGATTCTTTTTTCTTGATTCTCCTGAATCAATCTAATTTATTTCCCCAATTTTTCTTCTACCTCTCTTATATGATTTTTAAACTCCTTTTTGAGTTCCTCCATAAGTTCTTTCTGGACTTGAGACCATGTTCCATTTCTCTTTGGGTTTTTCCCATAGGTTTTTTTACACTGTTGTCCTCTTCTGAGTGTGTCTTAGTCTTCCCTGTCACCCTAATAACTTTTTATTGTCAGATTCTTTTTTTATCACTCTTTTTTGCTTATCTTTTTTTTTTGGCTTTTTTCCTTTCTTTTAAATTTGATCTCTGTTCCCAAGGTGGAAGGGAATCAGTCTCAGGTTTCTTGTGCCAGTGGCTACAGGTACTAGCTGTTTACCTGGTGCTGTGCTGATGTGGCCCTAAGGCCCGTGGGGGACTTACACTGGTACTGTGTTGAGAAGGTGGGGTGGGAGTGGCTGGCACTGCTGAAGGATATAGGGGTCTGGCAGCTTACATGGTGCTAGCTGGGGGTCCTAGTGGTGGTGACTGGCATGTGCTGAGGCCTAGGGGGATTTTTCTGCATTTCCCTGGGGCTACTCTGAAGCACATGGAGGTCTGGCCACTGGAAGGTGCCTTTTTGCCCAGACCTGCACCAAAGCATGTAATGATTCTCAGAGCTAAAATCTGTCGGTTCTTCTGGCTATTCTAAGGCATGTGGAGGGGTCTTGGTGTTGGCTTTTGCCCTCTCCACCACAGTAGGGCTCATAATCTCCCACTGGTTTGCTGAGATGGGGCTTGCTGCTGGCTTGCTAGAACACTTACTGTCCTGGAATGCATTCCCATTTTACCCAAGTGAGATGAACCTTTCTTACTGATCCTCCAAGTCTCACAGTCTAAAAGACCAATCTACCCTATCTTTCTACTGGCTCTGCAGTTCCAGGATTTGTTCTGGAGCACTATTTCATGGTGGTTTGGAAGTGAATATGAGAGAACTACAGCAATTTACTTTCAAATTTAGTTTTGATGTCAGCGGAGTTACCCGCAGATGAAATGATATGCCTAAGGAAGTAGAAAATTCCCTCTCATTAGAGATCTTCAAAGAGAAGACAGATGACCAATTGTTGGGCACTCAGTACTGATGATTCATTCTCAAGCATAGATTGGACTACATATCTAATGAGGTTGCTTCCAATTCAGAAATCTTGTGTGTTTCTATGTATATATAGCAACAATTTCAAAAAAATTTAATTAAGAAATAATGCCAAACCATTTATGTTAGGAAGAAGTTCAATGTTTCACAGTGGAGAAAATAAAATTGCCTTTTTATTGAAATGTATTTTGTTGTTAATATCTGTTGTATTTGCCTGGTATCCATGTGATCTGCAATTAACTGCACCCCAAAACTCAAATGACCAAAGAGAAGATGACAGCCCAACACCTGCTGTTTAACTATTCTCTACATCAAGAAAGTATTTCAATATACCCAGAGATGGCATCAAATAATACAACTTTCATAATTTTCATCATTAGGGAAAAAACAGCAGCAGAAATAACTCCAACTTGTCTCTTTTTGTTTGTTTATTTGTTTGTTTCATCATTTGCTTATTTCCCCATCCTTTACAGAGGAGACATATAACTCAAATTTCTTCAGGATTAGAAAAATGATATCTCATTAACTTAGTGCTACAGATGTTGCAGAAAGTTCATTATATGATGATTGCCCTTGCTGGCCCACAATGCCCAAGGCACCAAAATGAAAGAAGGAATAAATTGTATAGGAAAATAACTATGCAGGTAGTACAGCCAGAGATAAACAACTGTACCATCAGTCACTTTCCTTCAAGGAAAAATAATTATTGCAGCAATTCAAACATTTATTAGGAATAACTTATCTCATATTCAGGCTTCCAATTGGCAGCATCTCTGACTTACACTAGACTTGATAATGGCTTACTATTGTTTAGTTCCATTCAAATTTTTGTACTCTGATAGAATTACTAAAGAACTGGTTAATCATAGATCTAAATAAATTATTTGGTGATATTTTTCTTTAAAAAAGGGAAACATTTGGTCAGTAAGGCATCATATTTTCTCCCTTAAAAGTAAAAGGTCCTTTGATATGTTTCAAATTAAATATAAATAATCCTCAATGAGATCAACAAAAGTGGAAAAGGACTCATGTGGAAAAATATTCATAGCAGTTCTTTTTGGGTGGCAAATAATTGGAAACTGAGAGGATGACCATCAATTGGGGAATGACTGAGCAAGTTTTGTTCTATGAAAATGATGGAATATGATTGTGATATAAGAAATGATGAAGGAAATGGTTTCAGATAAATGTGAGAAGGCATATATGAATGATGCAAAGTAAAGTAAGCAGAACCAAGAGAACAATCTATACAGTCAAACCAATATTGTAAAGATAATCAACTGTTAAAGACTTAGTAACTCTGAAAAATTTAATAAACCACCAAAACTAAAAAAAGTTCCTGATGAAAAAATGTTATCCACATTCAGACAGAAAATTGATGGACTCAACAGTTCAAATTTAAGCATTTTTCCCTTTATTTTTCTGATTTTATTTTCACAATATGACTAATGCAGTCATATGCTTTGCATCACTTCATATGTATAATGAATACCATATTTTTGCTTTCTCAATAGGTGGAGAAGGGGTGAAAAGTAGGAGAGAATTCAGAATTGAAAATATAAATACATTTCAAAAAGAAATATAATTAATCAAGGAATATCTAAATCTTTAAAAGTTTAAAGAATTTATTAGTAATGGATTTAAACTCTCTCAAAGTTGGTAAACCTGCTTATTTTAGAACCTACCTTGCATAGTAGAAAGAGCATTGTTTTGAGGTAAGAGTACTTATTTCACACCTCATTTTTGCTCTATCCTAACAGCATGACCTCAGACAAGGTGTTTATCTTCTCTGCACCTCACTTCCTTGTCTGTAAAATTGGGAAGTGTTTAGAATATCTCTAAAATACCTTCCAGTTCTAAATCATATGACCCTATTGCCCAAGATTTAAAGCTCCAAAAAGACTGAGCATATGAGGTGGAAATCCTATTTGCTATAGTAATCAATTAGAAATAGGCCCACTATGGGTAAAAATTGAGAAAATACTTGCTTGTGTTGCTAGGAAATCACCACCCTAAAAATTGCCTGGTGGCTTTTGGGAACTTCTTTTCTAAGGTTCCCTGGCCATATGGTAAAATAAGCACTCCTTCATTTTCTGCCTTCATGAGGATATGTCCTGAGTATATGCTTTGTTCCTGAACTCTTCTTTAGAATAAGCATGTCCTGCTATCTGTGTCTCCAGAAAATCTGGTTATCCTGTAGTGTCCCCCTGGCCTGTGTATTCATATGGACAGGAAGGATTTAGAATCTCTTCCTGAGCTTATCAAGTCACCAAGCATTAGGGCCACAATAAGAACTGGCCTCTGGATAACCTTCATCTAGGCTCATTTCTAAGTTTAACAGTTCCACGGCTCAATCTTCAGCCAGAGTAAGCAATCAGGCAAGAAATAGGCTCTCTTGCAACATGAACCTTGACCAAGGGAAAAATGAGTTTAACATTTCATGGTCCTTTATTTTAAGGAGTTAGGTGGCACATTGGATAGAGTAAGATACCTTGAATCATAAATGCCTGAGTTCAGATTTTATCCAAGACATTTACTTAACTGCGCGATCCTGAGGAAATTATGTAGTCTCTCTCAGTCTCACTTTCCTTATCTGTAGAAAGATAATGCACCTATCTCTCAGAGTAACTGTGAGGACTAAATAAGATACAATGCATACAAAGTGCTTTGAAAACCTTAAATTGTTGTATAAATATTAGCTTGTTATTATTATTATTATAAGCATGAATATTTACTATTACTGTGGAACAAGCTCTGGACTTAGAATATCCGAGTTTAAAACCAGCTCAGACACTGAAAAGTTATGTGACCATGGGCAAATCATTGAACTTCTATGAGCTTCAATTTGTTTATCAGTAAATTTGGTCTAATAATTTACTAATCACCTGCCTGAGGGGGTTGTTGTATAGGTACCTCAAAGCACTAGTTAAATGTGAACTACTATTCTTCTTTTCCATCAACCCCCCAATTTAAATTTCACTGTATTTTTCCTTGCCAGGTATTAGATTGCAAGAAGAACCTAAATCCCTTCAGGATGTCTACTTTCAGGATTTTGGGAGCTAATCAAGAAGAATAAAGTAATAAAAACTTATGAAAAGCTTCATTTTACTGCTCCCTAACCAGAACTAGATATTGAAGAATTTCATGTGGTTTAGATCAGAAAATGTCAGCCCCCTGAATGCTGACTCTGATCTAAACCTCTGTCTTATGACAGTTGCCCTGTTTCTGATACTCTGGCACCTTGAGACCTCTTTTTATCTACTAGCCTGGGACTTTCAAACTCTCCTCTAAACAGAGGGGGTGAAATGCGGTTTTCCATGAAAAAGCTTATTTTCCCTTTGAAGTCCAGCTTTAGCCAAACCATGGGTATTTCAAAGACACTTTAAAGCAGCAGCGTGCATAGATATGGAAGTGCTACTATTGAATCTCTGTATTTGAAGCTTTAACACTTAAGGTGTTTATTGTATATACTTAAATAGCTAACAAATACAATAGATTTAGTTAGTAGCACATATATATGTATATATATATGATATATATATACATATATATATATACATCATATACACATGCATTTTTATCCATGCAAGGACTATATAGAATTTCTATTTTCCTCAATATAAGTACTAAGAAGCCAAGCAAACTCTTTGTGCCTTTTCTGAGAGGTATTGTGAGTTTCATTGCCTACAATGAATTTGCCAAATATATGGTGGGGTTTTTTGGTCTAAGCCCTGATTTATAAATCATTTCACTACCATAGCATTTCATGTTATGAACATGTAAGTGCTAAAAACTTGGAAGTTCCTTGAGGCCCTTTTTTCTAGTCCTGGGCTAACTCCCTATCCCAAGGAACCCTCATGGATCTAATCACTCCAGGGCTGTTCTGTGGAACTAAAAGAAACTCATGAGGATATAAGGGATCTTACGGTTTGGTTCAAAATAATAAGATTCTCCAGAGAGTACTTAGAAGTTGAAAAAAGCTTCCAACAACTGAAACAAATCAGTGTGTGCCCTTCAGACCTACCCAAAACACACCTTAAACATTTGTGACAGTTTTAGTAGTCCCCAGCATCCACTACCCCCAGTGGAGAATGAGAACTCAATATTCTGTCCTGGGCCATCTTCTCTTCTCCCTTAGTACCACTGCAGTGGGTGATCTCAGCTCCCATGGATTTAATTATGATTTGCAAATCTACCTATTCTGCCCAAACCTCTTTGCTAACCTTCAATCTTGCATTTCTAACTGCCTTTCAAATGTCTCATACTAGATATAGACATCTTAATCATGTCCAGAAAAGAACTCATTCTAGTTTCCCATAAAATGTCCCCTTATTGTACCTTCCCTATTATTGTACAGGGCAACTTCATGTTCTTAGTCTCTTAGACTTACAACCTAGGAAACATCCTCAACTCCTCACTCTCTCTCAATCTCCATATTCAAACTGTTGTCATAGCCTGTCAATTTTACCCTTGCAATATTTCTCAAATAATCTCCCCTCATCTCTCCTCTGCCACTGCCATTGCTCTAGTACAGGCCATCATCATGTCATTCATTTGTGGACTACTGCAGTAACATTCTTGTGAGTCTGCTTACCTCAAGTCACCTCTATTCCAATCTATTCTCCATTCAACCACCAAAATGATTTCCTAAAGCAAAGATCCCACCAAGCCACTCCCTGTACTCAGTTAAACTCCAGTGACTCCCCATTGCCTCCAGGATCAAATAAAAAATATTCTGGTTGCATTCAAAGCTGTTTATAATTTAGCTCACTCCCATCTTTCCAATTTTCTTACACCTGACTCCCTGCCAGTTATTCTTCAATCCGGCGGCGCTGGCCTTCCAGCTTTTCCATAAGCAAGATGTTCCATTTCTCATCTCTAGGCATTTTCTTTGGCTGTCCTAAATGCTCTCCCTCCTTTACTCTATCTACTGACTTTCCCAGCTTCCTTGAAGTCCCAACAAAGTCCCATCTTTTACAACAAGCTTTTCCCAACTCCTTTTAATTCAAGTGGCTTCCCTCCATTAATTATTTCCTGTTTACCTTATACATAGCTTACTTTGTATATACTTACATGTTCTCCCCCTCATTAGAGTTTAAGTCCTTGAGATCAGGGACTGTCTTTTAAATATTTTTTGTATCTTTAGCATTTAGTACAGTTCCTGGAACATAATAAGTTCTTAATAAATATTGATTGATGGACTGAGTGAGAATGGCCACTTTCCAGCTGATGTTTCTTAACATCTAGCTCATAGCATATGCTCTTGGTATCAGATAGATAGGTAGGCAAATGGATAGATAGACAGACAGATAGATAGATAGATAAATAGATAGATAGATAGATAGATAGTTGGATAGATAAATAAATAGATAAATAGATAGATAGATAGATAGATAGATAGATAGATAGATAGATAGATAGATAGATAGAT
>NW_020949351.1:3225649-3243672 GCF_900497805.2 Vombatus ursinus | reverse complement strand
GATAGATAGATAGATAGATAGATAGATAGATAGATAGATAGATAGATGATAGATAGATAGATAGATAATTCCTGCATATACCTAGAGATATATCAATTCCTTCAACCAGAAAAACAATGTAAAATATATACTGACTACTTATCAGAAATAACTTTCTAAACTACTCTCTCTCTCTCTCAATCACTCTCTCTCTCTGTGTATTTACATACATACACACATATATGGTATGAGAGGTATACATACATATATATTCTAGGTCATTTGAAGTTTACTCAATTATATGTACTGGATAAAGAAGGATTGAACATTCAAACATCCATATACACAAATACAAACACTGTTTGGTGTAGAAATACATGAAATTCAATAGATATAGTTAGGGACAAGGAAAGGAGAGAGAGAGAGAAGCATAAAAAGTAAAGGAGATTTCAAGAGAGAATAGACACAAGAAAAACAAATTCATCTGAAAAATCTTGATCACTAAGGGAGACTATAAAGAGAGAAACCATGATTATCAGGTCTGAGTTCAGTTTGGAAAAGAAGAACAGAAGAGTAGGAATAGATTTCATATTATAGATTACTATTGTCAATTAGATTCTTTGTTGGAGGGTGGGGGAAGATGATAAGACAAAATATATAAAAGGTTATGATGGAGGGAAATGCACAATTAAAAATCAGCACTATAAATTTGAATGGGATGAACTCACTCATAAAATACAGAAGAGCAGTAGAATGGATTAGAAAGCAGAACTAACAATATGTTCTTTGCAAAAAATAAACATGCTTACAATACTAGGCAAAGAATTCCACTGGAAAAGGGTACTGGTTAAGAAATAGAAAAGTTGATCAATGCATTAGATTAGATACTTAACATATAGAAGTAAGTAAACAGGGTAGTCTAGAGTTTAACAAAGCCAAAGATCAAAGCTACTGAGTTAAGAACTCACTATTAAAAACAAAAACTGCTGTACAAACTGGAAATTAGTTAGATAAAAAATAAGTGAAAACCAACTTCTCTTACTATTATACCAAGAAAAGCTTCAAATTGATACATGACTTAGACATAAAGGATGATGTCATAAACCAATTGGAGGAAAAAGGAAGGAAAAAACCTTTCAGATCTTTGGATAGGGGGAGACTTGTTCATGGCTAAAGAACAAAAATAATGCAGCTAAAATTAAAAGGGAAACAAGTTACTGGGAGAAGATTTTTTTACTTTTCAGCCAGTTTCTATGATAGGGATCTCTTTGCTATGCTATATAAAGAACTGATTCAAATTTATAATAATAAGAGCATATGAACAATAATAATAACAATAAGCATATGAACAAGTGTTTTTCAAGGGCTAACATCTAAGTCATCAATAGCCATAAAATTGAACCAAATCAATGATAATTGGAATTGTGAAAATTAAAACAACTTCAAATTTCTGCCTCATATGCATCACATACCTATCAAATGGGCAAAGGCAATGACAAAAAAAAAGGAAAATGTCACAATGGCTATGGGGAAACAAGCACAGTAATTTACTGTTAATGGAGTTATAAAGTAGTACAGACATTCTAGAAAGTAATTTAAAAACATGCCAAAGAGTGACTAAATTGTACATTCTCAGTTTCTGACCCATCAATATCACAATATCATTACCAGTTCTATATTAGTAGTCTAATAAAGAAAAAGGAAAGAACTTCTGTAGAAAACAATAATAAAAGTACTTTTTGTAGCAAAGAATTGGAAACTATGGAGGAACTTATCAACTGGGAATTAGCAGAGCAAATTATAATATATGAATATAATGGAATACTAGTATGCTATAAAAATGATGAAAAGGACAGTTTTAGAGGAATCTGGAAGATTTGTATGAAGTGATACAAAATAAAGAGAAGAAACAAGAGAACATCTTACACAGTAACATTTTAAAGACAAACAACTTTGAAACACTTAAGAATTTTGATCAACTTAGGCACCAAACATAATTCTAGAAGAACACGGATTTAGTATGCTACTCACTTCCTGATTCACTGATGACAAACTCATGGTGCAGAATGAAATGTACATTATTTGAACATGACTAATAATGGAATTTGTTTCCCTCAACTATATACATTTTAAACAATGGTTTTTATTTTTTTTCCTTCTCCTCTTTTCCTTCCTTTCTTTTGTTTTCTAATTTTAATAAGTATAGGCCAGTGGTAATGAGGGCTTTATTCAGAGTTCCCACTGTGTGATTAGCAAGAAGAGAAAAATGCACTCTATTTTAAAGGGGTAAAAATGTCAAGATTTATTCTCTGATTGGATATATACCTTAAGGTTAAATGGAATCAAGGTAACAGCAAGTTATGGATTTGTATGACTAGGAGAATAATTGTAAACTTGACAAAAATAGGGCAATTTAAAGATATGTAGGTTTGGGAGAAAATAATTTGATATTAAGGATGCAGTAAATATTTTGAAGAATATAAGCTGTCCTGAGAGGGGCACCTGCTGTAGCCCCAGTATGATCTGGAAGGAAGGAATAGTTATAATCAGAAGATGGAGTGGATTTTCACGAGAAAATCTGTGAATATGGTGCTATGAATGCCTGAGCAGCAATAATGCTATAAATGTGCTAAAAAGCCAGTTCCTAGTGTAGTAGGAGGTGGGTTGAGGAACCTGTATATGTGAAGGGAAAAGTTAGAGTGAAGTAAGTGTTGGGTGAGAAGGGTAGATAGCTTTCATTGGAGGCAAGGTACACAATTTTCTATTGAGGTGAAAAGTAGGTTGTAACTCACCCTCTGATCCATTGATCATACTCCCTTTAGGATCTAGCCACAAGCTGCTTTGTGTTCAGTCTAATGGTTCTAGGAGGACATAACCCCCACACTGGGGACCACTGGCTTAAAAACTGGGAAACTGACTTGCCAAAAGTTACAGTGCCAGTATGCATTAGAGGTAAGACTTGAATCCAAGTATCCAAGATTGTCCCTTTACTCATTATCCAATTCTGCCATTATTACTGAAAGCCAAACTTAACATTGTCAAATGCTGTGTAAATATGTCATATAAACATTACTTTAACCCACAAAGATGGATCACACAGAATTTTTTAAATATAAGTATGTATAGAATTGTTTTACATATACACACATACACACACACACACACTCACATACACACATATATTTGTTTCTATTGGTAGCCATCTCTAGGGTGAGGAGAGGATAAAAAAAGGAATTTACAAGATTAATTTATATATTTAAAAGGAATAGCAAGCTATACACAATAGATTTACACTTTCATGTGTAACCATCATTTTATTTTCTACTAAGTTATATGAATACTTGTTTTATTTCATAAATTAAAAATCTTTTTAAATGTATTGGTAATGTCCAGCGGTAAAAAAAACAAACAAATAAACAACAACCCCCACTCAGGAGACATGTGCATTTGAACTCTAAACCATTTAAATACCAGTTCCTTAGTATCTCACCTAACATTGTTGCCACTGAACATCTTTATCATAAACTTTCTGTTCAGCTAAGGTAGTGAGCTGAAGAACTGATGCTCAGTGGGGTTTTTACTCTTCTTAAAAATTTTATCTTTGGACTTAGGAGGTGGAGTCAAATGGCAGAGTAAAAGCAGTAACTTGCTTGAGTTCTCTCCCAAACCCCTCCAAATACCTGTAAAAATGTATCTAAACAAATTCTAAAGCAGCAGAACTCACAAAAAGACAGAGTGAAACAAATTTACATCCCAAGACAGCCTGGATGGTTGATCAAAAAGGTATATCACACTGAGTGGGGAGAGGAGTGCGGTTTGGTGTGGGTGCATAGGCAAAACAGACCTCAGCAAACCTGGAGTCGGCCTCAGAGGACTGAACCACTGGCAACTATGGCAGTTTCCAGACTTATCAACTCATGAATACCAAAGACAACTTAGATGGTCAGTGGGAAAAGTCTGTGCCTGCAGTAAGAGCAAAGCTCGGTCCCAGCCCCACTCCCTGAGTGTGGCCCCAGGGCTGCAGCTGCTTCCTGAGCTTCCAGGCCAGAGACTGAGGGGGAGTTGAGTGGGTCATCAGAGGGGGATTACAGGAATCTCTCTGCTGGTGCTGATGCAGGATTCTCTTGCTTTGCCCATGCTCAGATCTTGGTCACAGTTCTGGGTGGCGGTCCTTAGGGCGAAGAGGAGTGCTTGTGTGGTGGAGCTTGGAGTGATAGTGGAGGGCTTGGAATACAATATTCTGGAGGGCAAAACAGATAGGATTACAACAAAGAATCACCTACCCAGAAAAACTGAATATAATCCTTCAGGGTAAAAATTGGACATTCAGTGAAATAGAGGACTTTCAAGCATTCTTGATGAGAAGACCAGAGCTGAACAGAAAATTTGACTTTCAAATACAAGATTCAAGTGAAACATGAAGAGGCAAAAAGGAAAGAGAAATCATAAGAGACTTATTAAGGTTAAATTGTTTACATTGCTTCATGGAAAGATGATATTTATAACTCATGAGATTTTTGTCAGTATTATGGTAGTTGGAGGGAAAAAATTATACGTATGTGTATAGATAGATAGATAGATAGATACATAGATACATAGATAGATAGAGGGCACAGGGTGAGTTGAAGATGGAGGGGTGATATCTGGAAAATAAAATTAAGGGGTGAGAATTATACTGGGAGAAGGAGAAAGGGAGAGGTAGAATGGGGTGAATTATCTCACGTAAAACAGACAAGAAAAGGCTTTTACAGTGGAGGGGAAACAGGGGAAGGTGAGACAGAATGAGTAAATCTTATTCTCATTGGATTTGGCTTAAGGAAGGAATAACATATATACTCAATTGGGTATGGAAATCTATCTTACCCACAGTAAAATAGAGGGAAAGGGGACAAGAGATCAGGGAGATGATAAAGGGGAGGGCAGAGTCAGAGAAGGGTTAATCAGAAGCAAACATTTCTGAGGAGGGACAGGGTCAAAAGAGAGAATATAATAAGTAAGGGGCAAGATAGGATTAAGGGAAATATACTTAGTTTTTCACAACATGACTACTATGGAAGTGTTTTGCATGACTATACATGTATAACCTAAATCAAGTTGCTTGCCTTTTCAATGAAGGTGGGTGGGGAGGGAGGAAGGGAAAAAATTTGGAACCCAAAGTTCTAAAAGCACATGTTAAAAAAATTGTTTTCACATGCAACCGGGAAATAAGAAATACAGAAAATGGGGTATAGAAATCTATCCTGCCTTACAGGAAAGTAGAAGGAGAAGGGAATAAGAGACGTGGAGAGAGATAGTAGAGAGGACAGATTAGGGGAAGGGATATTCAGAATGCATACCATCTTGGGGTGGGGGGAGGGATGAGATGGGGAGAAAAATTGGAACTCAAAATCTTGTGGAAGTTAATGTTGAAAACTAAAAATAAAAAAATTTGAAAATAAAAAAATAAATAAAATTTTATCTTAACTACTTCAGTACATGTACTTTCATGCATCTCTCAAAACAACACTCCTCTGTTCCTGGATGACATCATGTTATATCATGAGGAATGACACTTAATGTAGATACTTCCTCTTAAGCTCTAAAAACAATTACTAAATTAATGAACCAGGGCAGATAACATAGTGTATTTTTACTTAACATTGGGTCTCCACTTCTCTGTGACATTGGCACCCTGAGCTAATTTTTGGTTACATTTTTCTATTCTGTTCTCTGTAACTGCTTTCCTCTGTTCCCTGTTTTCACTGGTTCTTAATATTTTCTTCCTCTGTTTCTTATTTATTCTATTTCTATTGATTCCTTCTCCAAGCCATGCCTCAGACCTCTACATCCACAATGACCACTCCTATCTCTTAAATGCTTTGACACTTATAGTCTGTTTTAAACCACAACATAGTTGCTTGCCTATTGCCTTGTTTTGTTTTCTAGTTCAAGAATTTAGGATTCCACAGTCTAGGTACTTCCTCCAGTGAGGAAGGGCAAAAAACATTTAGAATATTACATTGAGATATTTTTAAAATTTTAAATTTCTAGACCAATGATTCTGTTCTGTTGGTTTGGAAAATTCAGGGTTGCCTGTAGAAGAAGCTATATGGCCTAGTAGACAAAGTGCTAGGTCAGGAAGAAAAGGCAAGACAAAGCAAACCAAGGGAAGAAAAGGGAAGGGAAACAAAGAAAATGAGAGAAGAATTACTGAAAAGATTCAGGTCCCATCTTGCTGAGGCTTCCAGTGTACGCACTGTTGTTACATTGGATAGTAACCACTTTGCCAGGACTGTAGTCAATGAGGATCAATGAAACTGGAAGGGCTGACTCTTTCATTTGAAATTTCAGATTACAGTAAGGATTATAGATTTAGAACTGGAAGGGACAAAATTTATTCCAACCCCTAAATTTGATGAATGAGGAAATGACACAGAGAGGCCAATTTTCTCAAGGTAACAAGTAATAAGTAACAAAGTCAGGGTATGAACCTTAATCTTCTGATTCAAAATTCAGCACTTTTTCCCCTGTACCATGCCACCTTGAAGGACACAGTGGGCTTCCAGAAAAGACATCTTAGCCATTTCTTTTATATCAAAGGTATGTCGATATCTGCCCCCAATATAATTACACACACACACACACACACACACTCCTAAGATGTGCCTACTTTTGCCACTGATTATGATATACAAGTATGCTCTGGGGGGGGAGAAATTTTATGGTTCAAATGTTATTTTGCTACTTTTTTATCATACAATTGTATTAAATGGTTTTACTTTAAAATAACTGCATCAAAATTGGATAATTTGAATTGCATTAAACTAAAAAGGTTTTACACAAACAAAATCAATGCAACAAAGATTAGAAGGGAAGCAGAGAGCTGGAAAATGTTTTTATGGCCAATGTCTCTGATAAAGGTCTCATTTCTAAAATATATAGAGAACTGAGTCAAATTTTTTTTAGATACAAGTCATTCTCCAATTAATAAATGGTCGAAGAATATGAATAGGCAGTTTTCAGAGGAAGAAATTAAAGCTGTCTATGGTCATATAAAAATGCTCTAAATCACTATTGATTAGAGAAATGCAAATAAAAACAACTCTGAGGTACCACCTCACATCCATCAGATTAGCTAATATGACAAAAATGAAATGATAAATATTGGAGAAGATGTGGGAAAATTGGAACATTAATGCATTGTTGGTAGAGCTGTGACGTGATCTAACCATTCTGGAGAACAATTTGGAGCTATGCACAAAGGCTTTAAAACTGTGCATTCATTTTGATCCAGAAATACCACTACTAACTCTACCCCAAAGAGATCATAAAAAAGGGGAAGGAACTCACATACACAAAAATATTTATAGCAGCTCTTTGTGGTGGCAAAGAAATGGAAATTAAGGGGATGCCCATCAATTGGGGAATGACTGAACAAGTTGTGTTATATGAATATAATGGAATATTATTGTACTATAAGAAATGATGAGCAAATAGACTTCAGCAAAACCTGGAAAGACTTATATGAACTGATGCTAAGTGAAGTTAGGAGAACCAGGAGAACATTGTATGCGATAACTACAACATTATGTCATTGGTGACCAAATTTGATAACCTTAGCTCTTCTCAGCAGTGCAATGACCTAAGACAATTTCAAGGGACTCATGATGGAAAATGCAGTCCACATCCAGAGAAAGAACTATGGAGTCTGAATGCAAATCAAAGCATACTATTTTCTCTCTTTTTTTTCTTTCTCATGGTTTTTTCCTTTTGTTCTGATTCTTCTTTCACAACATGACTAATGTGGAAATATGTTTAATATGATTGTACATGTATAGCCTACATCAAATTACATGTCATCTTGGGGAGAAGGAGCATCGGGTGGGGGGAGGGTATTTAGAACTCAAAAACCTGTAAAAGTGAATTTTAAAACTACCTTTGTATGTAATTGGAAAAAATAAAATACTACTAAGTGGAGAAAAATTAAAATTAAAATAATTACATCATTTTACTGCTCAGATATAAAATAAACAATTTTGGTAGGGGCTTGTAAACTAAAGTGTTTAGTGTATGCAGGCCCTTGGTGTATTACGAGAAGATAGTGAAACCCACCCCTACTCCTTTCCTCATCAGTTTCCACATTACAGAATAATGTTAGGATAGTACTTTCAAGTCCTTGATTCCACCTTTGCAAGAAATACTTATCAGTTTGTCTCTAATTATCAATTCTAAAACAATGCCTTAAACTAAAGCATCCAACTCTCCCTTAACTAAAGGCATAATTACTTTAGCTGAGAAAAAAAAATTTAAAAGTTCAGGGAAGAACTTTGTTCTTCTTGTTGGCAGAATTAGAGCCATGACTGGATAGGGGCAAGGGGGCTGTTGCCTGATCCACTTAAGAATAGTGTTCTTTTTCCTTAGGCCTTGACAGTATTAAAGTAATGATCAGCCTAAGAGAAGGAAAAAGTTTTTGATTACATTACTTGCGTTAGTGGAAGTAGTCCCTAAATTCACCTTTGACAAGTTGGAAAGGAGAATCCTTGGAGGAAGTAGTTGAAGAAACATGGAATGGTTTAAGAAAAATGATTTTCTGAGACTAGCCAATAGTTAAGTGACTATTGTTTTATTTGATGCAGCAAAATGTTAACTGAACTTTAACCTGGGATATGTAACTGTAATTTATCTTATTGTAGAATTTTGTCTCTAACTTGAGAATATTACAAATTTTAACTCCAAAATGGCTTGCACTTGAGAGATTATCAGAGGCAGGCAGCAACTTCTCATTTTGAGTATCTCCCTTTCCCTGTCCCTCCCTCCCTCCTTACCTTCCTCCTTCTGTTTCAGCAAAAACTGTTTAGAAAAAAATTAATTTGAATCAGACAAAGCAAACAAACAAACAAACTTGGTTCTGGCTGACTGGTATCTGAAATCAGAATAGAAGATTTTTCCCTTGAAATTGAGGCAACTTTTCTCCAAGTACAATATAAGAGGAGGTAGACACTACATACACAAGAGGGAAAACTTTGAAATAATTTGTTGTCTTATTTTTTAAGTTGAGAAATTTACAAAAAAATTATATTTTGAGCTCTTCATTCCTAGTGTCAATTCATCTTCCATATCTTACTACAATTAATATTTCTAATATTATTTAAAATATATATTCCATGAGTAGTGAAATTTACAAAGGCAAAAATTTTTTGATGTAAGAAAAATATTAATAATTTAGAATATACAAATGCAAAATGGGTAGCCTATGTATGTAGGGGTATTCTTCACTATAATTATTTCCTCTTCAATTAATATCCTCCCACAAAACATTTGTATCATTTGTAGGATTCAAAAAAAGTTGGGGGGGAATTCTTGCAAAAATATGGTTTGGAGTGGATGGTTCTTGGGCTTACAAAATCTGTTTCTGATGTTTTTTTTTCTCTCTATTGGATATAGTATTAGCTATCAAATTTAAGAAAGGATATGTGGAGAGATAGAGACTGAATCTCTGATCTCATTAGTATAGATAGTTCCCAGGTGAGAAAACTACCTCTACTGATACAGGTCCCTGAAAACTTTGGAATTTCCTAGAAAACTCGGAAATTAAATGCCTTGTTTGGGGTCACAAAATTTTTAATGCCCCTCAGTCATAAAATTATCAAATCAATTCAGAATCCCAAAACTAGTATGTGTCAGATGAGAAGACAGGTCTTTTTCTTTTTTCTTTTTTTTTTTTTTACCATCAAAGCCATCTCTCTATTATGCCATACTGCCTCTATAAGCAATAAGGAAATTACAACTCATTCTGTAGTTCTCAAAATTAATAGATGACCATATTCCCTATTTCTGCATCTCTCTCTCTCTCTCTCTCTCTCTCTCTCTCTCTCTCTCTCTCTCTGTGTGGGTGTGTGTGTGTCTCTCTCTGCATCTATCTATCTATCTCTATATTTATTTGCCTCTCTCGACTACCTCTGTGGCAAATTTTTTTTTATTATTCTGATAATCCAACATCAATCTATTATTTAAAGAACCACACCATCATTTTTGCTATAACCTTTGCACAAAACCAAATCAGGATACTGCCCCCCCCAAAAAAAAGCAAAAGACTATTGAAAGGAAGTCTCTTGTAAATGCAATTTGAACAAACACTTAGGATTCATTGATTTGTTATGCAGATTTAGAAATGAAATATTGTGACCGTGAGTCATATATTCATATAAGATATGAACTGATTTTTGTGTTTTTACACCCCTAGCTTGTTATTCTTCATCATATCATGGGTATATATTTGGAAGGGACCTGTGATGCTATCTAATATAGCCCAGTCTTTGTATAGATGAAGAATTGGGGTCCCAGGTACATTAAATTATTTATTCAAAGTCTCATAAGTAGTAAGCATCAAAGGCACTATTGGAAGCCAAGTCTTCTGATTCTAGAGCCTTTGCTCCTTCTCCTATACTACCCTTCCTCCTCAGCAGTCTGGTAGGTAATTGGTAGCTGACAAAAATAAGGAGAGTCCCCAAATCTTTGTGTGTAATTAAACTCTGAAATTTTATTTACCTAACTTATCTTTTTTTTCAGTATATTACATATGCTATTTCATGAATAATATTGAGAACATTGAAGAATCCAATATGCCCTCAGTGGAAACATAAAAATAAAAATTAGAGTGTAAGGAAAAATTATGACAAGTCAAACCAATCATCAACTATCACAAAATCTTAAAATTCAGAAAGCAAATTTTCCACTAAAGAAATTCTAACTAAAAGTGAATAAAATGTTACCTCTGAAATAAGGCACATGATTTTTTGTTTTATAGTTCACTAAAATGGAAAAAAAAACAATATATATAATATATATTTGAAAATTAATTTTTTTTCTGGGTTCAGATTTGGCTTTATTAGAAGTAAGGAGCTTAAGAATGGAGTGAGGATGCAATGGCACGAGAAGTGGGCTGGAGAAGGTTTAAATGGGGCTAACTCTAAGCAGGAGTGTAGGGGAATCCTTCAATTCTAAGGCAGAGATGGAGAGGAAATAGGGGAAAAATGAGAGGGAGGAGAGGCAGGATGGGGTCAGACTCAACGGGGACAGGCATCAGGCAGAAAGCTAGCAGGAAAGGGCTCAGAAAGGAGCTTCCTGGTAACTGCGAGCGGCCATCAGGGCCCGTTTCAGTTGCTAGTAGGTGACAAACATCACTATATTCCAGGAGCCCAAAAGGAGGAAAGAAGGCATGAACCCTTTGTAGAAGGCTTGGGGTCCCTCCTTCCGAAGCATAGTGAGGGCACAGTGGCCAGCACTAGCATACTGGCCTGCGGCAGAGTTCACGTGTCTCATCTTGACCAGGTCGACAGGGTCCAATGATGGTGGTGCAGAAGCCAGCCCCAAAGGCTGATGTGAAACAGCATGGAAGGTTATCAGTCATGAGGTGGGCCTTCAGGAGGGCATCTTTAATGAGATCATGGGTCACCAGCTCAGCACAGTTGACAATAGCATTGCGGGCAACATTGGGTAAAGTTCCTTTCCATAGGCCCTGAAGCCCCTCCTCTCAGGCGATAGTCTTGTAGGCATCCACTGTGCCCTGGTATCCCCGGTTGCCACCTGCACGAGCCTGGCCCTGAAGATGGGCTTCACCACATCTGTGGGTTAGGCTATGCCCACTGCCAGGGCCCCTGTAGTGCAGCCTGCCAGGAAGCGACTCCCAATGCCTGCATGCTCTGATCCCTTGGTGTAGAATTGCCTGACAGAGTCATAGAGGCCAATTCGGACAGAGGCAAAACTCATCTGGCGCTGCAACCCAGCCACCAGCCCCTTGTAGAGGCTGCCAGGGCCCTCAGTCTTCACCATGGTCAGAATGGTGCCCATGACACCCCGATACTGGGCAGTGGCAGAGGAAGTTCTGATGGTTCCCTGGCTCTCTCCCTGAATCTGCAGCAGGACTTTGGCCGTATCCAGAGGGAAGGTGATGAAGTCTGCGATGCAGGCAGTGGTGCCAGCCCTGAGGAACTTTACGGTGGCTGTTGGGGGCACGTCTGTAGGCTTAAATCCAACCATGATGATACTGGCTTTCTGCTACTTCCCAGGAGTCAAAGGAGAAATAGAAAGATAGTCTCCACTGATTGAGCAAGACGAGATAGAGGAACTATGCTGGAGTTCTGATTTGGAGGGTCTCACGATGATGGCACCTTGCTCAGGCTTCTCTAAAGGTGTCCCGCTCTTCAAAGTTGCTCGCGGCAACCATGGCCCATTTCCCTTGATTTTCCATAGAAAGTTGTTGGAAAACTGAACACCTAATGATCATACTATGTGCCCGGGACTGTAGAGGAAAACTCGAGGAGGCGGCGGGAGGCACGAGCCTGCAGCAGAGTCCGGCGTCCGGCGGGTTGGAGGGGCTGCCTAGCGGTCTCTCAGCTGGGTCGCCAAAAGCTCTGAGTCTCTGAGGAGGTTGAGCGCGCACTTGAAAATTAATTTAACAAAGAAGGACACTATTCCAATTCATCTCTAAAGGAGAGGGGGTGCGGGTGTGTGTGTGTGTGTGTGTGTGTGTGTGTGGGTGTGGGTGTGTAGACATCCCTGCATTCTCTAAAACTAATCCTGTAGGTCACAGACTTATTAAGTCCTACCAATCAAGTAAAGGAGAGGTCCAGGGATAGTATGTGTCATACTTTTATAATATGTTATAGAAGGGTCTAGTAGAAAAAATGCTAGATATATAAGAAATCTTAATTCAAATTTCATCTTCAATATTTACTAGTCATGTGATCAAAAGCAATATTACCTTGCCTTGTACGGAAATCATGTGAATATTTGTTTTAAAATATTTAAAATATTTTACCTTTCACAGCTCCAATTTCCTTGTATAAAATGTGGATAATAATATACTACATAAATCATGGAATTATTCTTATAAAATGTTATATAAATCATTAAATGCTAACCACACTGTGAATTATTATTATCTTTATCTCATAGGGTTTCATAACTATTCTTCATAGCAGTGAGCTAAGGCATTCTTTATGGTTTTACAGATTCATCACTAGAAAAAAATAATGCTATTGAGACCTAAAATCATTAAATCATTTTAAATATGAACAGTGTATGGCACCATCTGGCAGAGTTTACAGCATTAAGGAGAAAAGCACTTCTCATGAGGGCCCTATCCCCATCATTGTAATGTAGATCAGTTCTGTTTCTTCCTAATCCTTCCTTAGTGGATCCTGTGTTCACATATACCTTACAATTTGTTTTTTGAACACTTTTCAGGGCTGCTCATCCACCTTTGGTGTGTCCACTGATTCACCCAACTCTCACCAACTCCAAGAAGCTGTAGCATACTGGGTGACCACACCCTGAGAAAACTGACTCCAGAAATGGAATAATAATCCCTCCCTTAGTACATGACTTAGTTAACACCTTCACTTATGACTGTTGTTGTTGTTTTTGTTTAGTCACCTTAGTTGTGTCTGATTCTTTGTGACCTTATTTGGGGTATGATTGGCAAAGATACTAGAATGATTTGTCATTTCCTTCTCTAGCTTACTTTACAGATGAGGAAACTGAGGCAAACGGGTTTAAGTGACTTGCCCAGGGTCACACAGCTAGTAAGTGTTAGAGGCCAGATTTGAACTCAGGAAGATCAGTCTTCCTGACTCTAGGCCTGGCACTCTATTCACTGAGCCACCTAGCTATGCACCACCCCACTTCATTCATCATTATACCTGGGAAAAACTTACCTCTAAAGAAAAGGACAATGAGGGAAGTGTATTCTTACTGTGGCTACATGCCTTTCAGAAAAGTATCCTTCTGGTTTTAACAAATCTGAGTACACCACCTATTTCTATTTACTCATCGCTCATACATAGCCTGGAATAAATGGTTTATCACCTCTGCTATTAAAGAGATTGTAAATTATTAATAAATTAAGAATGAAAACAAGTCACTCAGCAATTATGACTGATTACTGTTTTAAATCAAGTGTAAACCACCTTTTAAAAAGCACTTTGCAAATTAGGAACAATGAACAATTTAAAGAACAAAGACAGCATTGGAATAAATGCCCCACTAATTGAAGGGAGAGGAGGAAAAGAGTAGGAGGGAGAAGATTTAAACATTTCACTGACTTTTCACAGATCTCAACTTCAGTCCAACCACCGGAAGAGCTCAACTCATATAGCACAGCCTTATTCTCTAAACTAGAATGGCAAAAACATCTCTCTCTCTCTGTGTCTCTCTGTCTCTATCTCTGTCTCTCTGTATCTTTCTGTCACTATCTCTTTCCGCCTTTGTCTCTGTGTCTCTGTCTCTGTCTCTTTGTCTCTCTGTCTCTTATCTCTTTGTGTCTCTAACTCTGTCTCTCTCTGTCTCTCCATCTCTCTCTCTCTGTCTCTGTCTCTCAGTCTCTCTCTGTCTCTCTCCCTCTCTGTCTCTCTCTTTCATATTGCTCCAGCTGCTGCAATAACTGTCTCCTTTCAAATCATAAGACCAGGTATCTCACTTAAACTTGCTCCTCCTCCCATTCAAGTGATTCCACTATGCACTCCACGCCCATTAAGAATTTTTCTATTTTTCTCTGTCTCAGAAGCAATCATGTTATTCAAGTCAACAAGCAATTATTTAGTGTCTATATGTAATTGCTTTTATTTTATGGATGAGAAAATTGAGGCCTTAAGAGTTGAAATAACATCCCAAAGATTAGGTAGTTTTACACATGTTCTGAGACTCACTGTCCCAACCTACACTAGCATTAGCAGTTTGGGTACCCAGAACTCTACTATTACTAAGATTGTTACAGTCATTTCTCCCTCAAAGTTTTTAGGGGATTGTATTTCTAGTCCTATAACTCCTGAACCCCATCAGTGTGGGTTCCATCCATCATTAGCAGTAGATATCAATCAGTCTGACTTTATTAGCTATTAGAAAGGAGTATTCACTAAAAGAAAAGAGTAAAAAATGTAAGTATAAAACATAGCCCCCCCAAAAAAATTCTGTGCAACATATTTTTCTATAGATACATACAGAGTTCAGGAGAAGTAAATTCAAATGTAAATAGCATATGGGGCAAAAGGATAAACTCATGGTTACTTGATTATGGGAAGCTTTTTTCTCTCTTCCTGTTTTTTTTTTCCCTCAGCATGCATATTTTGTCCTATCTTAGCTCCCAGAGGGATATAGTGTTTGTTACTTATCCATTTTATCTTATAACATGGTCAATAGCGTGGATGAAGGGGAGAGACTAAATTCTCATCTTGTTCCTTTCTTGCTTGTTAGTTACAGGCACAAGTGTCTGGCCACACAAAGCCCTCTTAAATTTTGATTTAAGAAGTAAATGGTCGGTGTGCTTCTGATGAAATCTTCCTCCCTTACAAACACAGACTCAGAGGTATATCAAATTCCTTAAATTCACTCCACTATATTTCTTGTGTTCACATATACCCTACAATTTTGTTTTTGAACACTTTTCAGGGATACTCATCCACCTTTGGTGTCCATGTGATTCACCCAAATCTCACCTGTGACTCCAAGAAGCTGTAGCTTGCCCAGTGGCCACACCCTGATAAAAACTGTCTCAACAAATGGGCTAAACTAGGTTTAGAGTAACCAACAGACTTCAAACCTGTTGGTGAGTTAGGAGGATGTCTACCCCCCAGCATGTGAAGACTTTCCCTGGCAGAATGGATGGATGAGAACAATTTGTTCTAATGTCCATGAAGGCAGTTGAAACAAGTCCTATTAAGCACTGAGAACTTGATCAGGCATTGAAGATGCAAAGGCATTGCATCTCCAGCCATCACTAGTCATCTTGACTTTTGCCCTGCCACTGGATTTCAATAACTTAGGAAGAAAGAATGAGGCTGAGGACTTCATGCAACTTTGACTCACTTCAATCTACATCACAGGCAAGTCAAGACATCGATGTAATTGGTCCTCTTAGAAAATGAAGGATGAACAACAAGAACAGCAACAATTTGTTGGATTCATTAAGTCAGTAGATGTCTAGACCATCCATCTTCCATTGGGGAATGATTCAATCTCTTTCCCTAGAATTATAGATGTGGTACTTTTTTGCCAATCTGGCACTACCAGAAGATCTCTGTGTGTCCTCAATAAATAAAAGAACCTCAAAATGAGGTATGGAATCAAGAAGAATCTTAAAAAATACTCCAGTGTTGTTGTTTTTTAACTACCAAAGCAACTTTCACCTTTGGCTGAAGAAAAACTAAATAAAGAGCAATCAGTTGTAACATGCTTCATAAAGCATACCTATGTTTGGAATAAAATATTTATTAAAAATTGAAAATGTCTGAATTTCCCTAGTTGAATATCTTTTAAATTAATTTAACACAAGGGGGAGTTATTTGATACCTCTCTTGCCACAAAGGTAGCACTGGATTCTCAACATCTATGTCAGTAGACCAAAAATTATATTAGGTTTTAAGAAAAAAAAAGTAGTAGAAACAAGGAATTACTCAGTAAGTAGCTATAGAGTAGATTTGCTGATGCAATGCTGATCAGGGGAAAGTAAACAGTAGAAGCTTCTTTTCATTTTAGAATCAAAAAAAATTAACCAACTCTGTGTCAAGATAACATGCCAAAAATAAGCAGAAAAAATCTCAAAGGAGTCCTGAACTAGGTTTACAGATCTTTGTTTAGAATTTATGCACTTCTGATTATTACTTTTAGTATCTCAGGATCACTCTTTCATTACCATAAACATATCAAATCATTCTAAAGTTGATTTAATCCCTTTTCCTACAACTTACTATTGGGAATAGCAAATGAAACCAATGAACAGGAGTGCAAATTGGGTCCTCTTAGAGATAACACTCATCTCATTGTATACAAAACTAGACATATTAGTTACTGCGATGAAGCATTTTTTCCTTAGTTCCAGGGGATTTGTATTTCCTTCCAATCAAGTTATAGATTATGAATATCTACTTCTTTCATACATGTCTTCCTGGGCTTATTCCTTCAGATGTTGAACAATCTGTTCATCCTCCATTTGTTTATTTGCAGTCTGACAATGCTGGTTTTCTCTATGACTTCTTTTTCAAAATAAATAAATTGAGACATATTTAGTCCCCTAGAGGAATCATTGTATGCTTTCAAATGTAGTAACAAATTCAATTCATGTATTCTCCAATTTGTTGTTCCTTTCATTTAGGTTGTCATATTAGGAAAGTTAACCTAGTTTTAATTATTTTTTTTTTTACTTCAGCAAGCTATTTTTATTGCTTAATTTATTTATTTTTAGGTTCAACATTCACTTGAGTTCCAAATTTTCTCCCCATCTTGTCCCTCCCCCCACCCCAAGATGGCATACATTCTGAATACCCCATCTCCTAATCTGCCCTCCCTTCAATCTCTCTCCCTCCCTTCTTTTATCCCCTTCCCCTTCAATTTTTCTGTAGGGCAGGATAGATTTCTATACCCCATTTCTGGTATACCTTATTTCCCAGTTGCATGTGAAAACAATTTTTTTTAACATGTGTTTTTAAAACTGTGGGTTCCAAATTTTCTCCCTCCCTCCCCATCCACCCTGATTGAGAAGGTAAGCAACTCAATACAGGTTATACATGTGTAGTCATGCAAAATACTTCCATAGTAGTCATGTGGTAAAAAACTGAGTATATTTCCCTTAATCCCCCCCACTTATTCTATTCTCTCTTTTGACCCTGTCCCTCCTTAGAAGTGCTTGCTTTTGATTATCCCTTCCCCCAATCTACCCTCCTCTCTATCATCCTCCTGCTCTCTTGTCCCCTTCCTCCCCTATTTTACTGTAGGATAAGACAGATTTCCATACTCACTTGAGTGTGTATGTTATTCTCTCCTTGAGCCAAATCCGATGAGAATAAGATTCACTCATTCCCTCTCATCTTCCCCTGTCTCCCCTTCACCATAAAAGCCTTTTTTTTTATGTGAGATAATTTACCCCATTCTACCTCTCCCTTTCTCCTCTCCATATAATACTCTCTCACCCCTTAACTTTATTCTACAGATATCATCCTTTCATCTTCAACTCACCCTGTGCCCTCTATCTATCTATCTATCTATCTATCTATCTATCTATCTATCTATCT